>NW_026057584.1:62304040-62517530 GCF_023721935.1 Panthera uncia | reverse complement strand
TCCAGCCAAGGTGAAAGAGATTACTGCCTGTGCCTATGAATGGGGGAGGGTCAGAGAGAGGGAGACACAGAATCTGAAACAGGCTCCAGGCTCTGAACAGTCAGCACAGAGCCCGATGCGGGACTTGAACTCACGGACCGTGAGATCATGACCTGAGCCAAAGTCGGATGCTTAACCGACTGAGCCACCCAGGTGCCCCTACCCACCACCATTTGTTGAAGAGACTGTCTTTTTTCTGTTGGATATTCTTTCCTGTTTTGTTGAAGATTAGTTGACCAAGTTCTCAATATTTTAAAGGGCTATAACTGAAAAAAGATATCTTCAGCAAACTTCCATGATTTTGCAACTGTCATAAAACATTAAGGTCAGGTGAAAGCATCTGATTTTTGATAGTCAAAGGAAAAAGAATGTAAGATTTGGAGGGAAGAAAAACTTGTCATTTTATCAAATAGTCCGGATGAACTCAATTTATTTATCTCTTGATCTTTGGCAAATTAACAAACAGGATATTAAAATTAACATATTTTTTTGAAAAGTTAAAAATTCCTTAATTTTTTACTCCTGGTACCACTACCACAATTTACAGGGCAATATACCTGATGTAATGAAAAGAAAAAGAAAAAGACAAAGCTACAACAGATAAAAGACCTCGGGAATGTACATCTAATTGACACTACATTGCATTAATCAATAGCTGCACTTTTTGCAAACTGTGGCTATGACGGTCCTGAACAAGAAGGGTTTCCTGTTTAAGCTGCGGTAACTTTTCTGACTATGGATCATCGTTCCTTCTGTGGCAGATTTTTACAGTTCCTCTAATGCATTTGGGACGACTGTCTCAAAGTAACCTGCAGCTTTCCTGACAACTCCTCGCTCTCTCTCCTGCTAAGAACTGTAGCCCTTTTCTTCTGAAAATTTTTAGAACCTTCTGCTACCATATCCACCACTTCCACCACCAGATCCATAACCACCACCATAGGGACTGCCCGAGCTTCTTCCACCAAAACTGCCCCCCTTCATGGGTCCATAATTTGATTGCTGTTGTCCACTATAATTTCCAAAATCATTATAGTTCCCACCACCACCATAGTTACCTCCAAAATTTCCTCCTTCATTGTAACCATCATATCCTCCACCACCGCCACCATATCAACCTCCTTGGTTTCCATATCCTGGTCCACCTCCACCATAGCCTCCTCTACTACTATAACCAGGACCACCACCACAGTTGCCACCATCACCTCCAAATCCATTATATCCACCATCACCTCCTCCATAACTACCTCTGCTGCCACCACCTCCACCACCATAGCCTCCTCTTCCACCAAAGTTTCCACCGCGGCCAAAGTTACCACCACCTCCAAAGTTTCCTCCACGACCCATAAAGTTGCCAGATCCACCTCCACGACCTCTTTGCGATCCAGCAGACTGCATTTCTTGTTTAGAAAGGGCCTTTTTCACTTCACAATTAATGCCCATTAATTGTGTGGTATTTCTGAACAATTTTATCAACTGTATCAGGATCATCAAAAGTTACAAAAGCAAATCCTCTCTTTTTTCCACTCTGCCTGTCCTCCATAACTTCTATGGTTTCAATCTTGCCATACTTTTCAAAGTAGTCTCTCAAATTATATTCTTCTGGATCTTCTTTAATACCACCAACAAAAATTTTCTTCACAGTTAGATGGGCACCAGGCTTTACAGAATCCTCTCTAGAAACAGCTCTCTTTGGTTCCACTACACGCCCATCAACCTTGTGTGGTCGAGCACACATTGCTGCATCCACCTCCTCCACACAAGAGTAAGTCACAAAACCAAAACCCCTGGAACGTTTTGTTTGGGGGTCTCTCATCACCACACAATCTGTAAATGTGCCCCATTTTTCAAAATGTTCTCTTAAACTATCATCTGTAGTTTCAAAGCTCAAACCACCAATAAACAGTTTTCTCAACTGCTCTGGTTCCTTTGGATCATGGCCCACCTCCCCTCCAGCGGCGGCGGCGACGGCCAGAGTCGGGCTGGGGGCGACCGGGCGGCGGTTTTACCTCCATTTTGAGACCGGACTCGCCTCTTCCAACTCGAGTTCAATATGGGACCGAGAGGAAGAGCTAAAATTAACATATTTTAAAACAAAATCTCATCACTGATTTCAGCAGTAATATTGCTGAACATTTCAGCAGTAACAATGACCACCAAATGTTTTACCAGATCAAATAATGAAAATGACTGAATCAGATTTGCATTCCCATCTTGTTCTCTGATCAGCTCGTGGTGAGGTGACCCTGAGTCTGCTGTAAGAAGGAGGTACAGTCATTCTCTAGGATCTGGGAGAGGTAGGGAAGGGGGACCAAGACATTGGGATGTTGCTATTAGCATCCTATTAACTCTAGTACTTCTTCCGGTCTCAGTTTATTTCTCCAGGAAGTCCTCCTTAACCTCCTTGACTAGGATAGGCCCTCTGTTATACACTCTTAAGACACCCTACCCTTAGCACAATGGTAATCAAATAATTGTTTCTGCATTGAATTGTTTCATGTCTACCTCCCTACTAGAGAGTAAGTTACATGAATCACAGATTGGATGTATTTGGTTCATTTTTACATTACCTGGCACAATGCATGGCATATTGTATATGGCCAATAAATATTTGATGAATAATTGAAAAGGGGGAAACAAATGGTTTTAATACACGTTAAAATATTTTCAGCGTAGGGGCATCTGGGTGGTTCAGCCGGTTAAGTGTCCAGCTTCAGCTCAGGTCATGATCTCACGGTTGGTGAGTTTGAGCCCCCCGTCAGGCTCTGTGCTGACAGCTCAGAGCCTGGAAGCTGCTTCAGATTCTGTGTCGCCCTCTCTCTATCTACACCTCCCCCGCTCACACTCTGTCTGTCTCTCTCAAAAATAAATAAACACTTTTTAAAAAAGCTTTAAAATATATTCAGCCTTACGGTAAAGAAATAGAAGTGAAAACATCAATGAAATACTATCTTCTACTTTATCAAATTGAAAAGTTCAAAAAAACTGAAAATATACTGTGCTGTTGGCAAGAGTGAAGTATGACAGGTGGCCCCTGTTGGGGCTGCTATATGTTTAGCAACACATAAGAAACTTAGCAAAATAATTAATATAATTCAAAACTTAAATGCATATACCCTTTCACCCAACAATTTCACATCTAACATTTTATTCCACCACTAAGCTCTCATTTCTATTCAAAGACCCTTGTACAAGGAAGTTCATGATGATTTTGCTTGAATAGAAAAAGAATCCTAAAATCATATAATAAAGAGAGTTAAATATCCCATGTCTTTAAGGTAGAGCTGGCCTCCTTACAGGCAGCAGTGGTGAGAGAAAGTGAGGATTTCAACTTTGCCACTGGCCTGAGAGGTTTTTTTGGCATGAAGGGTTGCAATGTCAGAGAAAAAGCAGCTGGTGGACTTAGGTCTCTGGGAGGAGGACAACGAGTTCAGGGAGTTCCCCAAGGAAGACTGGGCTGGTTTAGATGAAAATGAAGAAGCAGATGTCTAGGAAAATAACTGGGATTTTGACAATGTAGAGGGTAACTTCTCCAATCTGATATGAGGTAAATCAGAGACACATGGTTATAAGATGGAGACCTCATAGCATCTGGAAGTGTTGAAGCAACCTAAGCTTGAACTTGTTACTAAATTCTAGGACAGAGAATCTAGGATGGGACATTAAAATATGTTTATTTCATTACCTGCTTGGATTTTTTATTTTTGTTTTTGTAACACAAAACATAAATGTTTTGATCTAAAAAAAAAAGAGTTAAATAAATTATGGTACAGTTATATAATAAAATACTACACAGCAGTAAAAGAATGAGTTATATATATTTATATACTGATTAAAATAATAACCAAGACATATAAGTGGAGAAAATAAAATGCAAAAATATAAAACAATGTTTATATTATATTCCCCTTTATTGTTGTGGTTTTTAAAGGAGATATATGTGCATATAAGATATATCTGGGAACCCACATGAGAAAATGGTAACAGAAAGTTGCTTCTGATGCAAGAAGACTGGGAAACTGGACACTGGGACAGAAGAAAAATTTTCTTTTCACTCTATACTTTTTAAACTGTTCACATTTTTTAGCATGTATATTAATACATTTTTAACATAACAGCTTGTTTAAAAATCTAATTCTTGAAGGAATATTTTTCTAGACCACATGAATGGTCTTTCCACATAGAGCTTTTAATCACTATGCAATTATATATACATAAGATGACTGGATTTTGATTTAGATTATCTTGAAGATGTTATCCTTAATGTACACTTATTATTTGTCTCTGTTTTTTTTTTTAATTTTTTTTTTTAACGTTTATTTATTTTTGAGACAGAGAGAGACAGAGCATGAACGGGGGAGGGGCAGAGAGAGAGGGAGACACAGAATCGGAAGCAGGCTCCAGGCTCTGAGCCATCAGCCCAGAGCCCAACGCGGGGCTCGAATTCACGGACCGCAAGATCGTGACCTGAGCCGAAGTCGGACGCCCAACCGACTGAGCCACCCAGGTGCCCCTGTCTCTGTTTTTTTTAATTTTTTTAACATTTATTCATTTTTGAGAGACAGAAACAGTGTGTGAGTGGGGGAGGGGAAGAAAGAGAGGGGGACACAGAATCCGAAGCAGGCTCCAGGCTCTGAGCTATCAGCACAGAGCCTGACGTGGGGCTCGAGCTCACAGACCGCAAGATCATGACCTGAGCCAAAGTAGGACCCCCAACCAACTGAGCCACCCAGGGGCCCTATTTGTCTCTGTTTAAAATAAATGTCTTTCTTCATATCACTAGTAATTTTTGTAAACAGAGACATGTAATAAATGTCTGCTAAGGAGAGGCTCTCAAGTAGCTACAGGTTAATCATCTTCATTTAATATAGAAGGTACATTTCTCTTTTGAAGTGAGAGTCATATTAATTAATTCATTCATAATAATAAATCTAATTTAATCTCTATGGCCATGCATTTTATAGTTATATATTTTATGAAATAAATTATAATTTGTTTTAAATGTCTTAAAAATGTTAAGAGAGTAAATTAAATGTTACTAAGAAATATTATTTATTAACATTAAATGTTATTAAGAAAAATAAGACTTATATGGGACAGTTACAACTGTTGGCTAATTGATGCACAATCATAGTTGAAGACATAATTTTATCAGACTATAAGTCAAAATGTACACAGCATGAAAGAGAATATCTCATATGCCTGAAACCCTAGTTAGAAAACTGTCAAACTTCATATGCATTCAGCTAAACTCCTGCCACATTAAATGAGGCTTTCAGAATGTAAGTACATCTGAGTCACAGAACTGTCCTAAAGAATATGGAAACTTGTTACCAAAATAACACATCAAGAATTTTCTATTGAGTAAGAAATTGTTAACTCATTAAGACATTTCTAGCTATCTCCACTTCAAGTCATTAATTTTCTAATAGAAGTTAAAAGGTGAGCAGTATCTTAATAAGGTCACTAATTTTGCAGGAAGAACGCTTCTATGTATCTTGATTCGTGTATAAAGTACTTAGCAACTTATTTTTTATTTTCAATATATCATTTAAATAATATTAATGTTATAATTTCTATATAATGGACTATTGACCTAATTGAAAACTTTATATTGACATTAGTTGTAAAAAATACTTCTTAACTTTTTTTAATGTTGAGAAATTAAGAAAGTTTTTGACCAGGATGAAAAGGCACAGAGCAAAGGTTGATTCTACCATAACATCAGTCTACTCAATAATGAGGAACTACTCCCTTAACTTAAAATGTCCTTTGGGAGTGGGGGAGATAAGATCAATGTTGTTTTAAGGGTACAAATTTGCAATGGGTAGTAAATAAGATGTAGAGATCCAATGCACAGTATAATGAATACAGACAACAATATTGCAATACAGTCAGCAAACTTGCTAAGAGACTAAAACATCATTATCCTATCCACTAAAAAGAAAGGATAATTATGTATTGTGACAAAGATTTTAAATATCACTGAATGGCAATCACATTGCAGTATATAAGTGCATCAAATTAACACACTGTATGCCTTAAATACACATATAAGTCAAATATACTCAATAAAAAAGTTTTTTTATAATTCAGAACATAAAAAAATAAATAAAACGTCAGATCATTTCACAATATATACATAAACATTTATAAGTCTTATTAAGTCTAAAGTTGACCCATTTTACACAGACAACAGATTTTTTTAAGTGGAACTGAAACAATGATATTCAAGTAAGTAAAATGGATAAATATTAAAATTCTAAGAAATTCAATTATGACTTTAAGCAATTAGGTTTAAAAAAATCTACTTCCTTAAAAAATCCAGTCTTTCTAAATTCTTTTTTTTAAGCTTATTTATTTTGAGAGAGAGAAAGAGCGAGCAAGCAGAGTAGGGGCAAAGAAAAGGAGAGAGAGAATCCCAAGTATGCTCCACACTGCCAGCACAGAGCCTGATGTGGGGCTTGAACCCACAAACCGTGAGATCATGACCCAAGCCAAAACCAAAAGTCAGACCCCAACCGACTGAGCCACCCAGGTGCCCTGAAAATTCTTAAGGCATGAATAGTCTCACAATTTCATCAACTCAAATCAAATACTTTAATTTTCTTAATTCAATTTTTTATTTAAATTCTACTTAGTCAACATATGTGGTAAAATTGGTTTCAGGAGTAGAATTCAGTGATTCCTCACTTACATATAACACAGTGATCATCACAACAAGTGCCCTCCTTAATACCTATAACCCATTTAGCCCATCCCAGGCCCACCTCCCCTCCAGCAACTCTCAGTTTGCTGTCTATAGTTAAGAGTTTTTTATGGTTTGTCTCACTCTCTCTTTTTTGCCTCTTCCCCTATGTTCACCTGTTTTACTTCTTAAATTCCACATATGAGTGAAATCTTATGATATTTGTCTCTCTGACTGATTTATTTTGCTTAACATAATACTCTGTAGCTCCAACCACATCATTGCAAGTGGCAAAATTTCATTCTTGTGTATACAGATACCACATCTTCTTTATCCATTCATTAGTCAATGACAGACAACTGGGCTCTTTCCATAATTTGGCTACTGTTGATAATGCTACTATAAACATTGGGGTGCATGAACCCCTTCAAATCAGTATTTTTGTATCCTTTGGGTAAATACCTATTAGTCTAATTGCTGGATCCTGGGGTAGTTCTACTTTTAACTTTTGTGAGGAACCTCCACACTTGTTTTCCAGAGTGGCTGCACCAGTTTGCATTCCCACCAACAGTGTAAGAAGGATCCCCTTTCTCTGCATCCTGGCTAACATCTGTTGTTTACCGTGTTGTTGATTTTAGTCATTCAACTGGTGTAAGGTGATATCTCATTGTAGTTTTGATTGGTACTTCCCTAATGATGAGTGATGTTGAGCATCTCTTCATGTGTCTGTTAGCCATCTGGATTTCTTCTTTAGAAAAATGTCTGTTCATGTCTTCTGCCCATTTTTTAACTGGATTATATGGTTTTTGGCTGTTGAGTTTGATAAGTTCTTTACAGATTGTGGATACTAACTGCTTATCAGATATGTCATTTGCAAATATCTTCATCCATTGTATAGGCTGCCTTTTAGTTTTATTGATTGTCTCCTTTGCTGTGCAGAAGCGTTTTATCTTGATGAGGTCCCAATAGTTCAAATCAAACACTTTTAAAAGCAAATCTTAGATCAGATGAGATAAATTAAGAGTCCACAGTATGTGTTCTGTCCCATCAGCCAGTTCTCAGTTGTTCAACCAAGAACCTACTACTGGAACAAGCAGAAGGTAGGGCAGAAGCTGCTAAAAGCCATCTCACAGTCACATGACATAATATCATACAGATTTTCAGATAGACTCCAAAGGTAGCCACCCATATAAATCCAGTGAAAACTGATGGTCTGCTAAGTCATCATGTGAGGCTGCTGGACCTATGAGCATGAAGTGAACCGCAGAGGGAGGCTTGTCAGTGAGTTAGTGAGTGGTTGGAATGGCACAGGGCCAGGCAGGAGCATGAATATTGTGCCTTTTAAACAGCATCTTAAAATACTCAGAGCAAGGGGTACATGCACCCCAATGCTTATAGCAGCATTATTAACAATAGCCGAATTATGGAAAAAGTCCAAATGTCCATCAACTGATGAATAGAAGAAGATGTGGTATATATATACAATGGAATGTCTCTTAGCCATCAAAAAGAATCAAATCTTGCCATTTGCAATGACGTGGATGGAGCTAGGGTGTATTATGCCAAGCAAAATAAATCAGTCAGAGAGACACAAATATCATATGATTTCACTCACATGTGGAATTTAAGACACAAAACAGATGAAGATAGGGGAAGAGAGCGAGAGAAGGGGAAGCAAACCATAAGAGACTCTTAACTATTGAGAACAAACTGAGGGTTGCTGGAGGGGAGATGGGTGTGGAATGGGCTAAATGGGTGATGGATATTAAGGAAGGAACTTGTGCTGAGCACTGGGTGGTATACCTAAGTGATGAATCACCAGTTCTATTCCTGAAACCATTATTATACTATATGTTAAGTAACCAGAATTTAATATAATTTGAAAAAAGAATACTAAAAGCAAATGCTCCTCTTGGCCATGGAATCACACCCGATCCCCACCTCCAATCACCCCTTTCTCAGTCTGCCACCTGCCCACACCACAGACCCGGTGTCTCTCCCTGATCCTGCCCTGCCACTTTCCAGTTTCCTCCCACCAGAAGTTCAGGGTTTGCTGAAGAGCTTAGCAGCACCTCCATGTCTCCAGGCTGGCCCTGGACCCTCTACTTTCAGGCTGAGAGAAGGCACTTCTGAGGGAAACTATGGAGCCAAGGAAAGCTAGGGGACATCTTCCAGGCCACCATGGCATAGTGAGGCATGGCAATGCATAGGAGGGCTGGGGGAGAAACCTGGAGGGAACCCAGAGGGAAGGGGGAGGGGCCAATGAGAGGGGGCCAGAATTCCCCCTGTACCTAAAAGTAGTAGGGGTGCCAGGAGATAGTCCTGGAGCTGGAGAAGACCCTAGGAGACCCCAGCCAAGGTTGCTCATGTTCCTGGATCCTCATCCCTTGACATCCTGCTACACCTGCTGGGTCAGTGCTAGTGGTTCTAGGCTGTGCATGTGGGGCTGGTCTCTCCCAGGAGAAAGTCCTAAGTTCTGTGCTTTCCTAATGCACAGAGAGATCCCTCCCTGTTAGCTATGTGTGAGATACAGAATAAATTTGGTTATCAGGGATGTCTGAAATACATTCTCCTTCTCCAGAAAAGTGGATGATCTTGTCATTTATACTGTAGTGAGCCTTTGGCTCTGGAAAAACTAGGCCACCCTTCTCTATTTAGCAATGAGATAAGTATATAACGTTTTTAACACTACAAGCCAGTGGGTGGGAATAGCTGCTGGGGACAGGTTATAGAAGGATATGACTGCAGGAATGGAAGGGAGAGGGTCTTTGCAGAGACAGTGTTATGCATGAACAGAAACATCAGGGTGAAGCTAATGAGAATCCCCATCAGGGCCAAGTGAATGTATTTATCACAACTTGAACATTCTTCTAAGGGTCCAGGAGAATGTTTTGCATACTGAGAATCTTACTGGATCCTCAAGGATACAACCATATGAAAGACACTTCCAAACACTAGATCTAAAGGGATTATCAGTCAATAAAGACTGATGCCAGCAAATGACCAGTGTCCAGAATCTCCTTTATTAGGTCTTAGACTCACAGTTGGGGACAGCTCAAAGTTAGAATTTTTCTTGGCCAGGGAAACCATCAGGTCCTTTGAGGAATGTCTTCTTCACAACTGACACTGGGATAAATCCACTTGAAAGTAGGGTTCTAGCCTTTCTGTGCTTATTTCACTCCAAGCAAAGCCATTTCTGGTACCTAACGAGAACTTAATACTGATTAACATGTTAGACATGGACACTCTTTATTAAAAGGTACATTCCTGTCCAAAATAAATTTAAAGAGATATGTTTTATTTTAGCAAAAAAGATGGTGCAGCCACCAACTCACTTTCTTTGTGAAAAAACAACTACTGATCAATAGCTAGAGGTTTAGTCCAGCAGAAGCTAAATTAGAATCTTGAACCAGAGTTGGAAAGTAACAATAAATTTAAACAATTAGGGGTGCCTGGGTAGTCAGTTGGTTGAGTGTCTGACTCTTGAATTTGACTCAGGTCATGGTCTCACAGTTGTGAGATTGAGCCCCACATCAGTCTCCAAGCTGAGCATGGAGTTCACTCGGGATTCTCTCTTTCTCTTCCTCTGCCCTTCCCCCACTTGTGTACACACGCACACGTGCACACACGCACACACACACACTCTCTCTCTCTCTCTCCCTCCCTAACAAATAAATAAATAAATAAATAAGACAATTACATTAATCGGGAAATCAGACACCAGAAACCACAACAGTTGTTTCCACAGAGAGAATTTAATACTGTATGTGGAATTGGTTAAACAGATCTTGGAAAACTAAAAGAGCAAACAGAGGAGTCTGAGGTAATAAAGAGACTATAACTGTGTCAGGAAGCAGCTGTCACCCCAAAAGCTGGGGGCAAAGGAAAGAGGTTGAAGTCATTAAAACTCAAAAACTCAGAGGATGAACCTCCAAATTGGGGGTCTCTAAAGAGGAGGTACTGCCTAACTGGTGCTGGTACTTCTGAAGCTGGAACCAACTGCTATTCTTTGTATACTCTTTATTATTATTTTATTATTTTGAGAGAGTGCAAGCAGGGGAGGGGCAAAGAGAGGGGGACAGAGGATCTGAAGCGGGGTCTGCACTGACAGCAAGGAGCCCGATGCAGGGCTTGAACTCATAAGCCGTGAGATCATGACCTAAGCTGAAGTTGGACGCTTAACCAACTGAGCCACCCAGGTGCCCTGCTATTCTTGGTATAAAGAGCCAAAATAATACACCAATTATGGTTTGAATGGTCAGATCACCATAAGAAAGGATTCAGAGGCAGTCAGTACATGCAAGACCACCCTTTTTTGCACAAAAGCAAAGCCAACAAAAATGGCAGGAGACTTAAAACTCAACAACACAGAGACAACCCAACAAAAAACAGACAAAGGATTTGAATAGATATTCCTCTGAAAGAAGATATACAAATAGCCAATAAGCACATCCAAAAAAAAAAAAAAAAAAAAAGCTCAATATCACTGCCATCAAGGAAATAGAAGTCAAAACCACAATAACTTATTACCATACCCACTAGAATGGCTATAATAAAAAACCTTTAAAAGAGAGAGAGAAGAACAGTAGCAAGTATTGGCAAAGACGTGGGAGCATTAAAACCTTCATACATTGCCAGTGGAAATGTAAAATAGTGCAGCTGCTTTGAAAAACAGTTTGGCATTTCCTCAATAAGTTAGACACAGAATTATCTTATGACCCAACCATTGGCATTCTGAAAATGTTCTGGAATTAGTGTGATCATTGCACAGCTCTGTAAATATACTAAAAGTCACTAAATTGTATACTTTTAAGAGGGTGAGCTTTATGACATGTGAATTATATCTCAATTTTTTTTTTTTAAATAACAGGAGAGAGAAGACCAAAAAATAGGGACAGTTTTTTAAACAAGATAATATTAGACTATGCATATAAATTTTGTCTCCTTTTTCTGGAACATCCTATTCAATACTTTTCCACATCAAAGTGTATTTTGACTTTGTTATTTGCTATTCAAAATCTGACTGACTAATCAAGCCCTCAAAAGAAACATTAAAAAAGTACATAGAGTGCTTTCATAATCAACCTCTGGTTCACGCATCCAAGAATGCAAGCACAGAAACCTATAAACCATTGTGTCCCAGCATTATCTACCCTGCAATCCTGGCTCCTGCGATCTGTGGCCTCTGATGGTTAGTAAAGGGCACTCACCTTTCCATCAGACTCCTGACCCCTAATTGGCACTTTTGCACCAATTCTGGACTCCTGTCCCCAGGACAGGCACCAGTGACAGATGAATTAGTAAGACTAGTAAGATTATGGACCTTACTTGGTGTCCCATCTCCGACTATCACTCCAAGGAACTCTCATCACACAACCTCCCTTGGCTAGAGGAGGGCCAGAAACCTAGAGGTAGAAACATCTCAGGTATAGATTTGGCTTATTTATTCATTCATTCATTCATTCATTCATTCATTTGGGGTGGCGGGGGGGAGGGCAGAGAGACAAGGAGGAAGAGAGAATCCCAAGCAGGCTCCATGCTGTCCGTGCAGAGCCCGACTGGGGACTTGATCCCACGAACCCTGAGATCATGACCTGAGCCAAAATCAAGAGTCAGATGCTCAACTGACTAAGTCACCCAGGCATCCCTAGACTTGGCATATTTTAAACACCAATTAGTCTTGCTCACGTTTTCTTCTCAGGATTTCCCCCATCTGTCTCTTTTCCGTTACCACTGTTTCTTCCTAGTTTATGCCTGCATTGCTACAATTGTCTCTAGTTTTCTTATAGTCTCTCCCATTTCTCATTATCCTACACACAGATACCAATAACTTTTTAAAAACATTTTCTCTTTTTCACTTCTCTGAAACCTTTCAATGCCTCTTCACCACCAGTTGAATGTTAATAAAATTTAACGTCTGAGCCTGGTTTTAGAGCCCTCGATAATCTAGTTTCAATCTCATTCCAGATTTACACAAACTCCCATTTTGATTACATACAATACTCTACACTCACCTTAAGATTGTTTATTTCTGTGCCTTTATGTATGTCTTCTCCCCAGTTCCTAATTCTCCTTCCATCACACCTATAACATTCTGTAAGGTCTTCAAGACCTATTCTTTTTTTCTTTTAAGTTTATTTATTTACTTTGAGAAAGAGAGACAGAGAGAATGCACACACATGCTCAGGGGATGGGGAGAGGTGGCAAAAGAGGGACAGACAGAGACAGAGACAGAGAGAATCCCAAGCAGGCTTCATGCTGCCAGTGCAAAGCCCTATGGGGGGCTCGAACTCATGAACCATGAGATCATTACCTGAGCTGAAATCAACAGTTGGGCATTTAACTGACTGAGCCACCCGGGTGTCCCAAGACCTATTCTTTAAAGCTGAGATCAGGTCTTAGATTTGTCAAGAAGCCTTGATTATCCCAGCTGAGTTTAATCTCTCTCCTTGAAACCATCATTATTTTCTTTCCCATTTGGCCCTCTCCATCCACTACTTTGTAGCGTAATCACTTCTGGCCTCCCCAAAGGTCCAGGAGGACAGTGGAGTTTTGAGTGTCCTGAAGTGCTAGTCAAATTCAAACTGCAGATCCATTCTGAACAGTGATCTTAAAACTTTCAGATAGTTGTTAACTCTTAAAAGTTAGGAGATTTCAGGGCACCTGGGTGGCTCAGTCAGTTGAGAGTCCAACTTCAGCTCAGGTCATGATCTTGTGGTTCATGGGTTCAAGCCCCCCATTGGGCTCTGTGCTGACAGCTTGGAGCCTGGCAGATTCTGTGTCTCCCTCTCTCTCTGTTCCTCCCCCACTCGCACTGTCTCTTTCTCTCTCTCTCTCTCTCAAAAATAAAGATAGATAGATAAATAGATATATAGATAGATAAATGAATGTTGCAAGATTTATCATAAGAGCTGGGTTTCCTGCTTCTCTTGAGACCTTAGTTCACACTGGACTGAATTCAATTCATGCTGGACCTGTACTCCTGCTTAGAAGATGCTGAGGCTGAGTAGTGGCCACCTCTTTAAGACAGGGCCTGTGTCTTCCAGTTCACCCAAATTCCCATCTTGCACAGTCTTTAAACCTCATTCAGGCCCCAAAGCATCTCTCTGCTCCTAACATCTCTACAGTGTAAGGGATAGATGAATGGATGGATGGATGGAGAAAGGGATAAATGAACAAACTAACCTAGCATGTGACAGAACTTACATCCTCCACATGTCTCTTGCTGTCCAGGAGACTTGACATCTGAATTCCCCTAGCTGCTCCACTCTCCCACTCTGTTCTTTCCTTGTCCTGGGTCATGTTCAGAAAAATTCTAGTCTAAGCCTGAGTGAAGAAAAGACTTATTTCTTTTCGATAAGCACTTCCCATTTTCTGTCTCAGAACTCATAATGAGTCTGAGTGACAGTCAAAATTTTATAAAAATCATCCCTGTGTCTCTGTGTCTGAAAGTGGGAAAGTAAAAACTCAAAAGGGATCCATGCAAGTCACAGCCTTTGCTTTGATGTGCCCCTTGGTGACCCACACTGAGGCAACACATGGCTGTGGGTTCCCATTGTTAGAGTAAATGTGACCTTTCTTACATAAGGGGATTGTGGTTTTGATCGATTGAAAGGACCCCGTGGGCAGCCAGGGATCAGCATAAAGGGTGAAAAGGTGAACAATAAATATGCCAGTGCATTAACACAATTAGGTTTATAAAAAAGGCACTGAAGCAAAATGGAACATCAAGGGTTTATAAAAGCAGCTGACATGTTCTGTGTTTTAGAGATGGATTTATAGCCAATTAACGGTCCAGAACCATTCTAACTCCTGTACATAGGAAAACATGAGCTGAGACAAAGAGTGATTGATTTCAGTGGGAAAGTCCTGCATTGTGAAATGGGAGAGAAAGTGGAGACAGTATAAGGCAACTAGCGGGAAGTATTGACTTTGCACAGCATAGATGTGGAATCAGGGTTTTGCAAGAGACTGAGGTTTGTTGCCGCCTCTATTGTTCTTATTGCTATTCTTTGTGTTGTTTTAAAGTGTCTTATAGTAAGGCAACAGTTATAGCTGTCATGGAAAGGTGGCTGGATCACAAGATTTACCAGATCCTTTTGAAGTTACTAGCACTGGAATCCAACATTAGGTATTAATCAACTCTCACTGTGTGGAGATTATCATGTTATGGATTACAAGAGAGGAAACAGAAGATTTGGGCTTTAATAGTAATGACTTTTTCCGTATTTAGAGTTCTACCTGAAATTCAGGGGCACTGAGCTGCCCATAATAGGACCAGGCACTATGATATGTAGAAAATATAAATAACTTCTATTCAATTCATCTGTCCTGAGGTAAATCCTTTCTGCCAACAGTTCCATATGTAGCCACTCTCCTAGCCTTGAAACACAGTCAAACCCAGAGAGTGTATACCACTAATGAATATTGATCTAATACCAAACATCTATATTCAAAGTAAGACCTAAGCACAGATAATTGCAGTGGGATTCATCATCTCTGTGGTTCTCTTTCCTCCACCTTTTCTAAAAATCAATTGCTCTGACTATGGATATCCCCTCTAGAGAAGCTTCTAAGAGAGATAAGTAGGAATATAACTAGAGAAAAAGAAAGTAAAGTCTAACAGCAGAGCAGACATGGACAATAGAAGATAGAGGGGGGGTTCTACCAAGAGGGAAAATGGGCTGGATAAAGTTCAAGTTGGTAGAGAGTAGTGAAGATTAAAGATAAACAGCTCACTTTTTTGAAAGGGAAAAACTGGATTCTAGATTCTGCTGATTTGCTGGTATCAGGCTCTAGAAAATAAAAATCAACTTCAACATTAGGTTAGTACTTAGAAAAGAAACAGGATAACTCAGAGCAATTAATCTCTTTTTCTTTTCTAATAGGATGTCTGCATTGGTAGAGCAGGGATAGATCACTGATGTGAGTTACAGATCTCAGAAAGTCCTGTGACAAAGTCTTTCATGATTGCCTGGTAGCCAAAAATAGAGAAACAAGGACAAGATGACAGTACAGATAAGACTGACAACTTTATGACGACAGGAATTGTCACCGACTTGTTCACTGCTATATCTTCTCTATGCATCAGAGATCCTGACCCAGGCTCAAGTATTTGTGTCGATTTAGTAAAGTTAGATGCATTCACTGATGACTGAAGAGCAATACCCAAAGCACATTGTTTTCTGGATCTCTGTCAACAGATTTTATTTTATTTGCCTTCATATCTCCAGGAGATTAGAAAATACCTGGCATATAGCAGGCACTCAATAAAATGTGATGAATGAATGAATTAACCTATAGGTCTTTTATAACATTCTTACAAGATTTTTTCTTCTTAGTCTTAACCTAGTCAATGTTTTAACTGATGACTTGGTTCAAGGTATATTAAAACAAGGGATTATCAGTTACTGCAACTGTACACATTGAAGCAATGAATAGATGAAATACAATGGATGAAGAAGACATAGGTGGAGCATTTGGATGGCTCAGTTGGTTGAGTGTCTGACTCTTGGTTTCGGCTCAGGTTATAATCCCAGGGTCATGGGATCAAGCCCCGTGTCAGGCTCTGCACTGAACATGGAGCCTGCTTGGGATTCTCTCTCTCTCTCTCTCTCTCTCTCTCTCTCCCTCTGCCACTCTCCTCTGCTTGTGCTCTCCCTCTCGCTCTAAAATAAAATGAAAAGGTCAATATTAATATGACAAAATTTAATGTCACCAAATCTATATTCAAAAAATGCACAAGGCATATGATCCAGCAATTCCACTTCTGTGCACGTGCATACCTCAGAGATATTGTGGGTTCAGTTCCAGACCACTGCAATAAAGCAAATATCACAATAAAGCAAGTAAAATGAACTATTTGGTTTCCTGGTACATATGAGTTGTTTACAATACGCTGTAGTCTAGTAAGTGTATAATAGCATTATGTCTAAAAATTTAATTTAATTTTAAGGGGGGCCTGGGTGGCTTAGTCAGTTAAGCGTCCGGCTTTGGCTCAGGTCATGATCTCATGGTTTGCGAGTTTGAGCCCCGCATTGGGCTCTGTGATGACAGCTCAGTGCCTGGAGCCTGCTTCAGATTCTGTCTCCCTCTCTCTCTGCCCCTCACCCACTTGTGCTCTGTGTGTGTGTGTGTGTGTGTGTGTGTGTCTCTTAAAAATAAGCAAACATTTAAAAAATTTTAATTAATTTTAAAATACTTATTGCTAACAAATGCTAACAGTCATCTGAGCTTTCAACAGGTTGTAATCACTGATCAGAGATCACTATGACAAATACAGTAATAATGAAAAAGTTTGGAATTTGGGAAAAATACCATAATTTGACATAGAGACACAAAGTTAGCAAATGCTGTTGGAAAAATGGCACCAATAGATTTGCTTAACTACAGGGTTTCCACAAACATTCAATTTGTAAGAAAAAAAAAAGCAATATCTGCAAAGCACAATAAAATAAGGTATGCTTATATTAATTCAAAGAAAATAAAAACACTAACTTGAAAAGATATATGTAGCCCTATGTTCACTGCAGTCCAAATGTCCATCAATAGACAAACAGATAAAGATGTGTTATATATATACATATATATATATATATATATATATATATATATATACACACACAACAGAGTATTACTCACCCATAAAAAAAGAATGAGATCTTGCCATCTGCAACAACATGGATGGACCTAGAGGGTATTATGCCAAGTGAAATAAAACAAAAATAGACAAATACCATGATTTCATTTATATGTGAAATCTAAACAACAAAACAAATAAATAAAACAAAACAGAAACAGACTCATAGATAACAGCAATGTGGTGGTTGCCAGAGGGAGGCAGATGGGGAGGTAGGTGAAATAGGTGAAGAGGATTAAAAGATACAAACTTCAAGTTATCAAATAAGTTATAGGAATATAATGTACAGCATAGAGAATATAGTGAATAATATTCTAACAAATTTGTGTAGTGACAAATGGTAGCTACAGTTATACTGATCACTTCATAAGGTATATAAATATTGAATTACAATGTGGTATTCCTGAAATTAATATAACTTTATATTTCAACTCCACTTCAATAAAAAAAAATGCCCACCAAAACCCTGCTACAACTGATCCATGAATTCAGCAAAGTTGCAGGATGTGAAATTAATGCACAGAAATCAATTGCATTCCTATACACCAAAAATGAAGCAACAGAAAGAGAAATCAAGGAATTGATTCCATTTACAACTGCACCAAAAACCATAAAATACCTAGGAATAAATCTAACCAAAGAGGTGAGAAACCTAAACACTGAAAACTATAGAAAGCTGATGAAAGAAACTGAAGACACACACACACACACACACACACACACACACACACACACACACACACAAAAGGAAAAATATTCCATGCTCCTGGATTGGAAGAACAAATATTGTTAAAATGTCGATACTACCCAAAGCAATCTACATTTTCAATGAAATACCTATCAAAATGACACCAGTATTCTTCACAGAGCTGGAACAAACAACCCTAAAATTTTTATGGAACCAGAAAAGACCCCGAATAGCCAAAGCAATCTTGAAAAAGAAAACCAAAGCAGGAGGCATCATTTCAATCCCAGACTTCAAGCTGTGTTACAAAGCTGTAATCATCAAGACAATGTAGTACTGGCACAAAAACAGACACTCAGATCAATGGAACAGAATAGAGAACCCAGAAATGGACCCATAAATGTATGGCCAACTAATCTTTGACAAAGCAGGAAAGAATATCCAATGGAATAATGACATCTCTTCAGCAAGTGGTGCTGGGAAAACTGGACAGCGACATGAAGAAGAATGAACCTGGACCACTTTCTTACAGCACACACAAAAATAAAGTCAAAATGGATGGAAGACCTAAATGTAAGACAGGAAGCCATCAAAATCCTCGAGGAGAATGCAGGCAAAAACCTCTTTGACTTCAGCCACAGCAACTTCTTACTCAACACGTCTCCAGAGGCAAGGGAAACAAAAGCCAGAATGAACTACTGGAACCTCATCAAAATGAAAGCTTCTGCACAGCAAAGGAAATAATCAGCAAAACTGAAAGCAACTGACAGAATGGGAGAAGATATTTGCAAACGACATATCAGATAAAGGGTTAGTATTCAAAATCTATAAAGAACTTACCAAACTCAACATCCAAAAAACAAATAATCCAGTGAAGAAATGGGCAAAAGACATGAATAGACACTTCTCCAAACAAGACATCCAGATGGCCAACTGACACATGAAAAAATGCTCAACATCACTCATCATCAGGGAAATACAAATCAAAACCACAATGAGATAGCACCTCACACCTGTCAGAATGGTTAACGTTAACAACTCAGGCAAAAACAGATGTTGGCAAGGATGTGGAGAAAGAGGATCTCTTTTGCACTGCTGGTGGGAATTCAAACTGGTGCAGCCACTCTGGATAACAGTATGGAGTTTCCTCAAAACATTAAAAATAGAACTAACCTATGGCCCAGCAATTGCACTACTAGATATTTATTTAAGGGATACAGATATGCTGTTTCAAAGGGACACAGGCACTCCAATGTTTATAGCAGCACTATCAACAATAGCCAAAGGATGGAAAGAGCCCAAATGTCTATTGATGGATGAATGGATAAAGAAGACGTGGTGTGTGTATTCTTTTTGGTTGCTGAGTAATACTCCTCAATCAAAAAGAATGAAATCTTGCCATTTGCAACTATGTGGATGTAACTAGAGGGTATTATGCTAAGTGAAATCAGTCAGTCAGAGAAAGACAAATATCATATTGACTTCACTCATATGAGGACTTTAAGATACAAAGCAGATGAACATAAGGGAAGGGAAGCAAAAACAATATAAAAACAGGGAGGGGGACAAAACATAAGAGACTTAAATACGGAGAACAAACACAGGGTTACTGGAGGGGTTGTGGGAGGGGAGATGGGCTAAATGGGTAAGGGGTGTTAAGGAATCTACTCCCAAAATCATTGTTGCACTATATGCTAACTAACTTGGATGTAAATTAAAAAAAATAAATTAAATAGAATTAAAATAAAATAAAATAAAACAAAGTAAAATAAAGAACTCTCATGAAACTTGAAAAAAATGCACAAGTGAAGGACAGGAGGGTTCCCAACATGAAATAATTTACTTTTTTTTCTCAAAAGGAAATAATTTACTTTTTAAAGTAAACTCAACATCATTCTAGAATTCCTAATGAGTGAAATAAATCAAGAAAAAAATAAAATAAAATAAAATGCATACAGATTAGAAGGAAGAACTATTTCACAATGTGTAGAAAACTCCAAAGAATCTATTTTAAAAATCTCTAGAATATTTTTTTAATTCTCAAAATTCAATAATGAGAGAAAAACTTAATTAAAAGATGATAAAAAAAAAACTTGAGCAGACATTTCACCAAAAAGCCTATTTTTTTTTCAATACATGAAGTTTATTGTCAAATTGGTTTCCATACAACACCCAGTGCTCATCCCAAAAGGTGCCCTCCTCAATACCCATCACCCACCCTCCCCTCCCTTCCACCCCCCATCAACCCTCAGTTTGTTCTCAGTTTTTAAGAGTCTCTTATGGTTTGGCTCTCTTCCACTCTAACCTCTTTTTTTTTTTTCCTTCCCCTCCCCCATGGGTTTCTGTTAAGTTTCTCAGGATCCACATAAGAGTGAAATCATATGGTATCTGTCTTTCTCTGTATGGCTTATTGCACTTAGCATAACACTCTCCAGTTCCATCCATGTTGCTACAAAGGGCCATATTTCATTCTTTTTCATTGCCACATAGTACTCCATTGTGTATATAAACCACAATTTCTTTACCCATTCATCAGTTGATGGACATTTAGGCTCTTTCCATAATTTGGCTATTGTTGAGAGTGCTGCTATAAACATTGGGGTACAAGTGCCCCTATGCATCAGTACTGCTGTATTCCTTGGGTAAATTCCTAGCAGTGCTATTGCTGAGTCATAGGGTAGGTCTATTTTTAATTTTTTGAGGAACCTCCACCCTGTTTTTCAGAGTGGCTGCACCAATTTGCATTCCCACCAACAGTGCAAGAGGGTTCCCGTTTCTCCACATCCTCGCCAGCATCTAGAGTCTCCTGATTTGTTCATTTTGGCCACTCTGACTGGCGTGAGGTGATATCTGAGTGTGGTTTTGATTTGTATTTCCCTGATGAGGAGCGACGTTGAGCATCTTTTCATGTGCCTGTTGGCCATCTGGATGTCTTCTTTAGAGAAGTGTCTATTCATGTTTTCTGCCCATTTCTTCACTGGATTATTTGCTTTTCGGGTGTGGAGTTTGGTGAGCTCTTTATAGATTTTGGATACTAGCCCTTTGTCTGATATGTCATTTGCAAATATCTTTTCCCATTCCGTTGGTTGCCTTTTAGTTTTGTTGGTTGTTTCCTTTGCTGTGCAGAAGCTTTTTATCTTCATAAGGTCCCAGTAGTTCATTTTTGCTTTTAATTCCCTTGCCTTTGGGGATGTGTCGAGTAAGAAATCGCTATGGCTGAGGTCAGAGAGGTCTTTTCCTGCTTTCTCCTCTAGGGTTTTGATGGTTTCCTGTCTCACATTCAGGTCCTTTATCCATTTTGAGTTTATTTTTGTGAATGGTGTGAGAAAGTGGTCTAGTTTCAATCTTCTGCATGTTGCTGTCCAGTTCTCCCAGCACCATTTGTTAAAGAGACTGTCTTTTTTTCCATTGGATATTCTTTCCTGTTTTGTCAAAGATTAGTTGGCCATACGTTTGTGGGTCTAGTTCTGGGTTTCTATTCTATTCCATTGGTCTATGTGTCTGTTTTTGTGCCAATTACCATGCTGTCTTGATGATTACAGCTTTCTAGTAGAGGGTAAGGTCTAGGATTGTGATGCAAAGAGGCTATTTAAAGGCAAATTAGTGTAGTCTAACATCTTTAGCAGGAGGGGGAATGCAAATTAAAATTAGGATGAAATATTACTCAACACCTATCAGAATGGCTAAAATTAAAAATATTGACAATTCCAGATGTTAACAAGTATGCAGAACAACTGTAACTCTGATGGAAATTTAAAATATTATAGATGGTCTGGAACGTCATTTGGAAGTTTTTTTTATAAAGATGTATCTTAACAATTCTACACCAAAGTATTTAGAAGAAATGAAGTCTATGTTCACAGAAAAACTGACACATGACTAGTTACAGTAGCTCTACCAAAACTGTCAAAAATTGGAAACAACCAAATGCCCTTAAATTGGTGAATTGACAAACTATGGTGTATCCATACAATGGACTATTACTTGGCAATAGAAAAGAATAAACTATTAACACATACAACAACTTGAATAAATCAAAAAGTCACCAAACTAAGTGAGAAAACTCAGTCTCAAAAAGTTACATACCAAGTGAATCCATTTATGTAACAATCTTGAAAAGACAAAACAATATCGTGGAAATCAGACTAGTAGTTTCTAGGGCTTAGGAGTCAGAGGAGGATGTGATTACAAAGATACAGAAGGAGGGAATTTGGGGGAAGTGATGAAACTATTCTGTTTCCTGATTATGGTGGTTGTTACACAAATCTATACAGGTATAAAGACTCATACAACTGTACACTAAAAAAAATGCTAACTTTACTGTATGTTAATTTTTTTAACTCTATAAATTTTTTAAATAAGATAGGACAGGGACAGGGGTGCCTGGGTAGCTCAGTTGCTTAAGTGTTCTTCAGCTCAGGTCATGATCTCACGGTGAGTTCAAGCCCCACATTGGGGCTTCAGATCCTCTGTCTCCCTCTCTCTCTGCCTCTCCTCCACTTGTTTTCTCTCTCTCTCTCTCTCTCTCTCTCTCTCTCTCTCTCCCCTCAAAAATAAATAAAAATAAATAAACTTTAAAATAATATAGGACAATTTTTGTTGACCACAGCTTAATATATGCCAAAAGTGTGACTTGATCACCAAAACACAAAAACAAAAACATAAAAAACAAAAAACAAAATAAAACCATCCTGGGATGCATTAATGGAAGAAGTAATCCAAATCAAAAAAAAGCTATAGACATTTCTTTCATCAGACCACATCTATAGTTTTCTGTTCTATTTGGACATTGATACAATCAACACTATCTAGAGGAAGGAGATAAGGATGAATATGGAATGGTGGAAAGAAGATATTTAGCCTGGAGAAGAGAAGAAATGACATGCTAATTCTCTCACTGTATCAGAAAAATTGCTTAATGTTTTACTAAGTCTTATTCTGTATTACTCCTGAGGAAAGAACTGCCTCCGTGGGAAGTATTTGCAAGAAGGCAGACCTCAGATTACTATAAAGAAAAGCTTTCTGATAATTCAAGTCGTGAATAAGTTTTATGGGTTTTTAAAAAACGTTTATTTATTTTGAGAGAGAGAGAGAGAGCACTAGCAGGGGAGGGCCAAAGAGAGAGTGAGAGGAAGAATCCCAAGCAGGCTCCATGCTGTCAGCACAGAGCCCGACCTGGGGCTTGATCCCATGAACTATGAGATCATGACCTGAGCAGGAATCAAGATTTGGTCACTTAACCAACCGAGCCACCCAGGCACCCCCAAGTTGTGAATAAGTAAAATGATCTGCCTACATAAGTAGTGAGCTTCTCGTCATTGGAAATCATTGAACATGTTTAAGCAGATGTTAAATAACCATCTGTCAAAATTATCGTCAAAGGGATTACTTTACCAAGTAGGAGACTGATCTCTTTAACCTCTCAGGTCTCTTCAAACTCCACCTCCTGTATTCTAAATTATAAAGGATGTTATAAATCACCCTCCCTCCCTGCCATGTGTATCTCCAACTGCAACTCATTATGTACATTAGATACAGAGTGCTCACAAAACCCTCTTGGACTCCTCCTAACACTGATGGTCCCAAAACATCCTGCTAGGCCGTTTTAATGATTTCCAACCAGCAACAGGAAAGATGCGCAGAAGAACATGTGAAAAAATTAAATTTGTGCAGAGAGTGGATAACTTCTAACAAGAACGTATAGAGAATGTTTGACCCTGCTGTTCATACTCAATGAGTTATTGTATCTTCCAAAAATGGACTAAAATTTAGTTTGAGACCTATGTTGACCTCCCTGAGTTAGTCTTTGCTCTAGTCTAGAAAAGGAAACTGGAGAGTTCCATGTTTTAAAATTTACCAAAAGGCAGAAAGAAATACCCCTATTCTTTCCTGTTCTTTTCAATTATTTGAATCTTACTCTTTATATTTACTCTCTAGATTTCTCAGTAAGAATTTTGTAAGCCTAAACCTTTTGAAGGTCTAGCAACAAATTAGGAGCAACAGTGCCTAGTAAAGGTCATAGTGGGCAGCATCAAGGCTGGTTTAACAGACATCAGGCTCACAAGGATTGGAACAAGAGAAGGCTACGGAAATTAGTTTTATCGGGCAGAACGTGAATCAAGCCAACTGATCACTATTGATATATTTGAGGTTGGAAGTGCAAGATTTAAAACAGTAAATCAGGCATGACTTAGGACTTCAGTCAGAGATCATGTGGCACTCCAATGATTCCAAGAGTGCCAAGGTGTGCTGCCCAAGTCCAAGGCTATTGTGATGCCTTCTCACATCAGCATCCAAAGACCAGCCTAGTTGGCCTCAACCTCTTAGTGGAACTCTAGTTCCAAATTATTTATGTCAGATGAAACTTTATTTTACTCTTTTCAAGGTGTTCATGAAGGTACAATAGTTCCCCTTACAAATCTACAATAGAATTAAAAATCTGTTTGGTAGACAAAAATAATCTATGGTACTTGAAGTCCAGTCACTCATTAGGGTAGGTAATCACTGGAAGGGAGCACAGTGGGGAGGTTCTGGGATGCTCTGATTTAAAATTCTAGTTGTATACTTGTGATTCACACATGTTTCTGTATTTATGTTGTACTTCAATAAAAATGTTCCAAAGAGAAGGAAAAAAGCCTTGAACGACAGCTTCCTGAGGCCATTCTGGCTACTGAGCAACCAGCAGTGTGATCACTAAACCTTAGCCCTGGACTCTCAGCTCTCTCTCTTTATTTCCCTGTGTATGTGCCTGCTCACTCATACATGTGCACACACCCAAACACCAACAAGATCTCTTCAGGGGCAGAAGGGGCAGCAAGCATAGTCTAGAGGTTGTTTTTTTTTTTTTTTTTTTTTTTGCCTTATCTTCCCAACCCTGACCCTGACTCCAGACTTGGCTGATGTCACTCTACAGACCAGGATTTGACATTCTACTGCTCAGTGTTGGAAAGGGAGTCCTCCTTCTCTTGGTAGAAATCCAGACCACTGAGGTGGAAGAAATAAGATAACTTTAAACATCAGTTAGCTAGTGATGTTGTATGTGTATAGTTATGGATATTTAGCAAAAAAAAAAGGAAACAAATATATTGAAATGCTAACAATTATTATTGCTGAGCTATGGAAAAAATGCATTTTTTTCTTTTCTTTTTTATTTTTCTCCTATGTTTCTATTTTCTATAGTAATTGAATACTACTTTATAATCAAGAAAATACATGCTATAAATAAAATGTTCTCTGTGCATACTACATGAGCACACCTATAAGCGTTAAGTTTTCTCAGTGGATTCTCTGTATACTTTGAATACAAGTCCTTTATCAGACATGTGTTCTGCAAATCTTTTTTTCAGTCTGTGGTTTGTCTTTTCATTCTCTTAACAGTCTCTTTTATAGACCAGAAGTTTTAGATTTTAATAAAGTCGAACTTAGCCCTTTGTTGTTTCATGGATTGTTCTTTTGGTCATATCTAAAAACTCATCGCTATCTGTTGATTCTTACAATAATTCTCTGATATTATTACCTCCATTTTGCAGATGAGGAAACCAAAACTCAGAGGTGAACTTGACTAAGCTCAGAT
This sequence comes from Panthera uncia, assembly GCF_023721935.1. Classification (NCBI taxonomy): domain Eukaryota; kingdom Metazoa; phylum Chordata; class Mammalia; order Carnivora; family Felidae; genus Panthera; species Panthera uncia. Next base: position 62,491,909 of record NW_026057584.1, on the reverse strand, counting down.
GGGCAGAACTACTGGAATTGGGACTGACATATTCCAACACTCACTCCACTATACACTGTTGTAATGCTATCTAACTCTATTTTGCCTTTCTGTTTTCTTTGCCTTTCTTTCCTTTTTCTTTGAAGATTTTTTTTTTTGAGAGACAGAGAGAGAGAGAGAGAGAGCACATGGGGGAGGGGCAGAGGGAAAGAGAGAAAAAGAGAATCCCAGGTAGGCTCTGCAAGGGGCTCAATCCCAGAACACGAGATCATGACCTGAGCCAAAATCAAGAGTTAGTCGCTTAACCAACTGAGTCATCCAGGAGCTCTTGAAATTTTCTTTTTAAACCTAGGGTGAACATGGTTTTCCAAAAGACATGGCAACTTCCAGAGAAAAAGAGATTGATGAAGTTGGTCCAAAGATTATCACAATGGCATTGTTAGAAATACGCTCCATGATAGCAGTGTCAAGTGTTGTGGAAGCTAAGGGCCCATTTTTCTAAAAACACACACATTTTGTATACATTTTGAGGCATTCTGGATGCCATACCTGCTTTACGACATAGGTATAATTAGTTTAACATCTGGTCATCTGCAAGAAATATAAAATGATATAAAAAATAACATCTATGAAAGCACTAGCATAGTGCCTGTGCGTAGTAGGCACTCAATAAATTCTCATTTAATCTGAAATCTGATTAGTTTGGTTAATAGTACTCTTTGCCTTCAAGCAGGGAATCTACACCCACTTGGTTTAATGTAATCTATCACATGGGGCACCTGGGTGGCTCAGTTGGTTAAGCATCCAACTTCAGCTCAGGTCATGATCTCACAACTCATGGGTTAGAGCCCCACATTGGGCTCTGTGCTCACAGCTCAGAGACCGTAGCCTGCTTCAGATTCTGTCTCCCTCTCCCTCTGACCCTTCCCCGCTCACACTCTGTTTCTCTCTCAAAAATAAACATTAAAAAAAATTTTTTTAATAAAATCTATTACAAGAATTTGCCACAGGGTGTCACTATTGTTCTAGAGAAAAAATTAAGAGCATACACCTCCTCCCTCCCCCCAGACCTCCTTATTTTAAAAAACTAAGTAATGCCTCTGTGGTAAGTAAGGAGGAAGTGGGGAAGGGCATTGCTTTTCTATCCTAATAGCTTTTTAAATTTTTAATATTAACACAATTCATTGCATTTGAATATCATTTTTAAAATATTGCATCAACATACTTTGGATTACTGTGCAGTTGTTCTGGGTGCAAAAAAAATTAAAAAGTAGGGGCACCTGGAAGGCTGAGTTGGTTGAGCATCTGACTCTTGATTTTGGCTCAGGTCATGATTTCAGAGTCATGAGATCCAGCCCCAAGTGGGGTTCTGCACTGAGGGTGGAGCCTGCTTAAGACTCTCTCTCTCTCCCCTTTGCCCCTCTCCCCTGCTTGCACTCTCTCTCTCTCTCTCTAAAATAAAAAATAAATTAATTAAAAAGTACTATTTGGGTTAAGAAACTTTTGCTCCAACCCAGAGAGTCCATGGGGAGTCTTAATCACTCATTTACTCATTCATCAAACATTTACTGAGTACCTGCTATGTGATATACATCGTGTAAACCACAGTATGCCAAGAAGTTTGAGCATATCTGGTCACTTTCACAATAGCTCTGGGTGATGCGACTCTTGCTTAGGGTAGCAATAGGATAGGGATTTGTTTCAGAATATGTATAGAGAATTTGGTCACCCCAAACTGCCTCTCATGGTTACTTGAACTGAAAAATGTCATAATAGTCCTATATCCTATAGTGCTGCCTGGAATAATATCCATCCATCACTGCTAAAATGAGCAGCAGTCATCTGTAAAATATCCACCCAGCCCATGCCTTCCTCCCTCTGGGTACTGCTGATGGCACAAGAGACAAAGACAATGACATTTACATCAACAGTCTCATTTTATAACACCATTTTTGAAATACTCACATACTGTAAAATTCATCCATTTAAAGTGTACAAGTATGGGAATGCAAGCTGGTGCAGCCACTCTGGAAAACAGTATGGAATTTCCTCAAAAAGCTAAAAATAGAACTACCCTACAACCCTGCAATTGCACTACTAGGCATTTATCCAAGGGATACAGGTATGCTGTTTCGAAGGGACATATGCACCGCCATGTTTATAGCAGCACTATCAACAATAACCAAAGTATGGAAGGAAACCAAATGTCCATCGATGGATGAATGGATAAAGAAGATGTGATACACACACACACACCACACACACACACACACAATGGAGTATTACTCGGCAATCAAAAAGAATGAAATCTTGCCATTTGCAACTATGTGGATGGAACTGGAGGGTATTATGCTAAGTGAAATTAGTCAGTCACAGAAAGACAAATATCACATGACTTCACTCATATGAGGACTTTAAGAGACAAAACAGATGGACATAAGGGAAGGGAAACAAAAATAATATAAAAACAGGGAGGGGACAAAACAGAAGGACTCATAAATATAGAGAACAAACTGAGGGTTACTGGAGGAGGTGTGGGAAGGGGGATGGACTAAATGGGTAAGGGGCACTAAGGAATCTACTCCTCAAATCATTGATACACTGTATGCTAACTAATTTGGATGTAAATTAAAAAAAAAATTAAATTAAAAAGAAAGAAAAAAAACATTTAAAGGAGGACTTAGAGCCATCTGTCAACCAGCCTTTTACTTTATAGACAAAGTACTAGTGGTAATACAGGGGGAACAGTAACAGACTGGTTGGCTTTTCAGCAAAAGAGTCACACTGCTATTTTTTTCCCCACAATTGCTATTCTTGAACTCCCATGATGACTCGCTGTCTCTTTAACATTTTCATTATGAAGTATAACATGCCTACTGCAAATGCATTAAAACATAATTGTAATAATTAATAAATTACCATATAGTAAACCTTCATGTAATCTTCCCTCAGGCCAAGAAAGAAAATGTTGCCAGCATTCTAGAAGGCTCCTGGCTGCCCTCTGGCGCTTATAATCTCTTCCCTCTCTAATAAATGTAACCATAATCCTGACTTTTATAGTTATGGCTTCCTTGCTTTTCTTTATACTTTTATCTCCAGTGAACTATAAATTATACTATAGTTTAGTTTTGCCTATTTCAATGATATAATTATATTCATTATAAATTTTTGTGCAATATTCAACATACGTGAATACATCATGTTGCTGCTCTCGATTGTAGTTTTCTTTGTCATAAGCGGATAGTATTCCATTTTATGAATATATCCCTATTTATCCATTTATAAATCAATGGATATTGGTTGTTTTCAGTTTAAGACTATTATAAATAATGCTGCTATGAAAAGTCCTGTGTATGTCTCTTAGTATACAGATGCATGTGTTTCCTTTAAATATGTATCTAAACTGAAGTTGCTGATCCATAAGGTATTTGTATTTTCAGCTGTGTTAGCTGATTTCAACCTGTTTATCAAAGTGTTTGTGTCATTTTACATTCCTACCAGAAGCCTATGAAAATTAAAATTGCTTCAAATCTTTATCAGAAACTTGGCATTGTTAACTTTTAATTCTAGCCATTCTGGTAGGAGTCTCATTGTAGTTGTGTATTTCTCCAATGATTAACAAGATTGAGCTTCTTCTCAGATGTTTATTGGGCATTTATATATGCTTTTTTGCACAGTGAAAAAAAGTATACAAGTAGTAGTTTTTAGCAAATTCAGAGTTGTACAATCATCACCATTATCTAATTCCACATTTTTGTTACCTCAAAAGAAAACTGCACACCCAGTAGCTGTCACCTCCACCCTTTCCTCAGGCTCTGGCAACCACTCATCTACTTTCTGTCTTGGTGGGTTTGCTTATACTGGCATTTCATATAAATGGAGTCATATGAACGGTTTGTAAATGGCAAAAAAAAAAAAAAAGCAATTCTTATGTCATCTCTACTCCAACTACTATAGTTTGAGTAGATTTCTGCTTCCAGTAAAGTGCTTTTAGAGTAGTGCCCAATATGTGATATACATCATGAAAGCCTTTGGGTGGATTTCTTGGCTAAACAATACATCCGAACTGAAGTGAAGTTGGTTTTACTCAGGACAAAAGCGGCTGAAATTAGTCATCTTCTGAAATCATTATTTTTTCACTATGGTCTGAGAATGTGGTCTGTTTGGGTACAAGAATTATATTTATTATCCTATATTCTGAAGTAGGAGACAAAAACAAACTAACCTTAAGCCTCTTTTAATTAATCATTAATAAATACACGAGTCCCCCACCCAGTCCTCGCCCATAGCATAGAATGAGCCAACTATCACCCGCCTGGTGGTGGAGAATAACATTCACAGAGAGAAACCCGTGCTTGGCATTGTGCTAGCTATTTTCCTCCCACCGATTCTGTGAGATAAATACTTTAAGAATGAGAAAGGAGACTCAGTGAGATTCAGTAACTTGCCCAAGGGAGGTTACATGCCTGATACATGGAAGTGTTTAGTAATGGATAAAAGCACAGGATCAGAAGCCACGCTTTCTGGGTTCAAATCTTGAATTCTATAGCACACTACCTGTGTGACCTTTAGCAAGTTCCTTTACCTCTCTGTGCTTGAGGTGGCCCCTGTAAGGAAGGGATACTAACAATATTTACCTTATGGAGAGGTTGTACGGTTCAAATAAGTACCTAAAGCACTTAGAACAGTGCCTGGCAAATGAAAAGCCCTATAAAAGTATTAACTATTACTATTATTAGAATCCAGATTTGCCTGGATTTAAAGTTCTTGACGTTGGTGAAAACCCATGCCTCTCCATGCTTACCCATGCTTATATTTCTGCAGGGTTAGGAGGTCTGTGTCCTGACCTGAACTGACAGTGCGCAGAATGTGGCCTCTCTGTCCACATGCAAGCCCAGTACAGTGAGCGCACATCGGTGATGACATCCTGCTGACACTCCAGACCATGTCTGCTGCATCTTATTTGCCCACACACTCTACACAGATACCACAGCTCTGGCCTGCATTGCAATACTATACATCATAAGGATGCAGGAAAAAGGTGTGAGAGCGGGTGCCTCTTTCCAACACTGTAGAAGTAGGATAATAAGACTTCAGTGTCACTTTCAAGAAAAAGAGAAGCAAAACCAGGCCAATGAAGTGATAACATGAACTAATGACCAGGAAGGTGTTTTCCTGCCCACATCCCAAAGCAAGGGGACAATTAAGATGATTTATGGCAACTGTGGGCTACCATTACTGGCTTTGACAGCAATTGTCTTTATTTTAAGAGGACTAGGTCCTTTAGTCCTACAAGTCTGCTTAGATTTCCGGGAGAAGGAAGGCACTCAGAAAAAAAAAAAAAAAAAAAAAAGCTATCCCCTAAAAAACATAAAGAGGGCAAACTTGAATTTTAATTTTTTTCTAAGTTTATTTATTTATTTTTGAGAAAGGCAGAGACAGCATGAGTGGGGGAGGGAGAGAGAGAGAAGGAGACAGAGAATCCCAAGCAGGCTCCACACTATCAACACAGAGCCTGATGCAGGGCTCGAACCTATGAACATGAAATCATGACCTGAGCCGGAACAAAGAGTTGGAAGCTTAACTGACTGAGCCACCCAGACACCCCTTAATTTTTTATTAAGTGATCTCTATGCCCAGTGTGGGGCCTGAACTCAAGCATCATATGCTCTACCAACTGAGCCAGCCAGGCACCCTGAATGTTAAGTTTTCTTCACAAAATGTATTATCTCTTTATCTGTATAATTATCTACTTACCTCTCCGGAATAATTCTAGAGAAAAACTAATAGTCAATATATAAATAAGTCCCACTGTTTGAAACCTGATTTCTGCTGTGGGGTGGATCATCTAAGTAGAAGCTCATTAACAATCCAATATCTACAATCGGGAGAACCATTTGAAACCTGTTTCATTATTCTGTACATGCCTAGCGCATCTCTCTTTACTGAAGGAATTCTCGAACTTGGTTATACGTTGTAATCACATAAGATTAATGGGCTATGCCCACAGAGATGCTGATTCCATTGGTCCAGGGTGCAGCCTGGACATCAGGAATTTCAAAGGCTCTCACCTTATGAGTCGCTGTTTTAGAACAGTTTTAGAAGCAGTGCTCGGTTTGTAGTCACATGTCCTTTGGTCCTGTGTCAGTTTCAGCTGTTCTGGAGGATGGCTACCTATATTTTCAGGTCTCCCTAGAGATTCCTCCACTACCAAGTGGCTTTTAAGTTTTTATATGCCCCATGATCTACATATTATCTCAGGCCATCCCAACCCAAGCCTTTAGGACAGGCCTTCTAAGTGAGCATGAAATAGTGAGAATTCTTACAATCTCAACTAAAATGAACCTGATACTTACTCAAGTCCAGAGATGAGCTGAAGGAAGAGGTTGACTATAAACTACTAGAATCTTAGTTCTGGTAATGAGTATAGATTGTTTAAAAATTATATTCGTATGTTCAATTCTGTTGCCTTCTCCTTTAATACTGTAAGCTAGAATTATGTTACTTAGCATAGGGTCGTATATAAATATACAGCATGATGAAAATTTGTGATTTAACTATAAAGCAGTGTACTTCCTTTCTTGTTGCCATAGAAAGTTGGAAATCAAATGGAAATTACCAAGCAAAACCAGAACATCTCATAAGTTGATTGGGCTGATGAGAACGAATACGGAATCATCTTCACTCCATAACAGACATTTATAAAGCATCAGCTAAGTGGTTGGCACTGTGCTAGGTACTCAGGATTCAAAAAATGATCCTTGTGAGGCTAACCATCTAGTGTGGAAACACATAATTTCAATATATTATGGTTAGTGCTCACCTGGAAAGGAAGAACAGAGAAGGAGCCTTGAATTCAAAGAGGGGAACAGAGGTGGGGGTTGGGAAGCCTTCAGGTGGAGGTGATGATTTAGCTAAATTTTTAAGATATGAGCAATCCCAATAAGTAAATAAATAATAAAAGATAGTGGCTAAGGCCTCACTTAATCATATTCCAGCTTCTTTGGGGCACCTGGGTGACTCAGTTGAGCATCTGACTCTCTGGCTCAGGTCATGATCCCAGAGTCGTGGGATTAAGCCCCGTGCTTAACATTTTCTCTCTCTCTCTCTCTCTGCCACTCTCACCCACTTGCACACACACACCCACACACACACACACACACTCTCTCTCTCTCTCTCTCTCTCTCCCTCTCTCTCAAATAAAATAAAGAAATTTAAAAAAAAAATTTAAATCATAGTCCAGGGGGACCTAGGTGGCTCAGTCGGTTGAGTCTCTGACTTCGACAAATGTGAGCCCCGCATCTGACTTGCTGCTGTCAGCATGGGCCCACTTCATTTTATTTATGTTTTTTATGTTTATTTACTCTGAGAGAGAGAGAGAGGGAGAGAGAGAGGGAGCATGAGTGGGGTAGGGGCAGAGAGACAGAGAGAGAGTGATAGAGAATCCCTAGCAGGCTCGCTGTCAGCGCAAAGCCCGACGCAGGGCCCGAACTCACAGACTGTGAGATCATGACCTAAGCTGAAATCAAGAGTGTACACTTAACCAACTGAGCCACCCAGGCACCCCAGCACAGGCCCACTTCAGATCCTCTGTCCCCTCTCTCTGCCACTCCCCTGCTTGCACTCTCTCAACAATAAATAAAACATTTAAAAAATAAATAAATAATAAAAAATCATATTCCAGCTTCCGCCTCGGTTCTGAGCCAAATGTGAAATTGGCCCATGGGTCAAAATCTCAGCGTTATTACTGCCATTTTTGCATTACTCTAAGAATGACTGTGACTTTACCAGAGGGAAAGTAGGAAACAGTGATAGAAGGAATCCTGTGATTTTCAGCTCCTTATCACAGTGAAGCTTCTGGTCACATTTCCTAGACTCTATGGTTATGTAAATAGAGCAGCTTGTTAAATAGGTTCAAATTATTCCTTATCATTCCCTGAGCAAAACAACTTCATCAGAGTCCATAAAAACCCGTGAAGAGAACATGGGGGTTTTTTTTTTTGCATTTTTTTTAATGTTTACATATTTTTGAGAGAGAGAGAGAGAGTGCGAGCAAGGATGGGGCAGAGAGAGAGGGGAACAGAGGACCCAAAGCAGGCTCTGCATTGACAGCAATAAGCCTGATGCGAGGCTCGAATTCATGAACCGTGAGATCATGACCTGAGCCAAACTCAGACACTCAACCAACTCAGCCACCCAGTCACCCCAAGGAGAACTGTTTTTATTTACGATACGTGTTTTGTTTTTTTTTTTTAGTTTATTCATTTACTTTAAGGAGGGAGGGGCGGGGGGGGGGAGAGAGAATCCCAAGCAGGCTCCCGCTGCCAGCAGTGCCCAACACGGGGCTTGAACCCACGATCCGTAAAATCATGACCTGGCCCGAAATCAAGAGTCGGATGCCTGGGGCGCCTGGATGCCTCAGTTGGTTGAGCATCTGACTTGGGTTCAGGTCGTGATCTCACAGTTGGTGGGTTCTGTTAGTGGGTTCAAGTCCCACATCCGCTCTGTGCTGACATCTCAGAGCCTGGACCCTGGTTTAGTTTCTGTGCCACCCTCTCCTCTGCCCCTCCTCACTCCTCTCTCTCTCTCTCTCTCTCTCTGAAAATTAAATAAACATTAAATAAAAATTCTAAACTGTATAGCCTATTTGGCATGTATTGATTTTTGGACACTCATTATTTTATTATCAAAACTGGTCCTAAAAGCTAAGTGGGAAAATTCAAGACCAGCTTCTTATAGAACCCAGAGGCCATACAAATGTGTGATAAAATTTTAGGAACAATTGCTGCAGCATTTTTTAACCTTTTAATTTAAAATACATCTGGGGCGCCTGGGTGGCGCAGTCGGTTAAGCGTCCGACTTCAGCCAGGTCACGATCTCGCGGTCTGTGAGTTCGAGCCCCGCGTCAGGCTCTGGGCTGATGGCTCGGAGCCTGGAGCCTGTTTCCGATTCTGTGTCTCCCTCTCTCTCTGCCCCTCCCCCGTTCATGCTCTGTCTCTCTCTGTCCCAAAAATAAATTAAAATAAAATAAAATAAAATAAAATACATTTATTACATTTAACTTTTAAATTTATTTACTTAGATATATATATGGGGGATGGGGGGGTGGGGATCAGACTCAAAGTGACCAAAGTTACAGTAAAGCTACATCTGTTGGAGTAGGTAAAATTAGGTGCGATATTTAGGAATTCTAAATTTTGCCTATATTTTTCATCCTTCCTATCCCCTTTTTATTATGCTCTATTTCCATCTTCCCTAAGATAATTTTATGGTTGTCCTCCAACCCTAAAATGATAAGTAAGGATATATAAAATATAGCAATGCTCGATAGTTTAAAACCCATTACTTTAATTTTTTTAAATTATAGCAATTCATTTTTATAGAAGCTCATTTTGAACTTGATTTATAAAATTCCACTTAATTTATAAAATTTCTAATTTAATTTTTAATCTTAATATTAACATTGCTCAATGGCATGATGAAATAACTACTATAGCCACTCTATTGAAAGCTCCTAATTGTGAATTCAGTTGCTGTCTGAAATACATTCTTATATCTGGATTCAGTTACAAATATAGTTTTGAAAAACAATTAAAAAAATGCACTTGAAAAAATGAGATACTGAAAGGCCTTTTTTTTAACCTAAGATAAACTTGTATTTGCCGCTCAAAAAAATATATATATAATCATTTGGTGATCTAAAAATTAAACATGGCCTGAGGTGATCAAGTGATAAAATGTGTTTCTTTTTAAAAATTCTTTATAATAGAGATTATAATTAATCTAATTAAAGAAACGTGGCATTTTTTGACAAAACTTGCAGATTCTTTTTTAGTCAATTCAGTTTATTTTTTCACTTTCATCCAAACTGCTAAAATCATATAGCTCACTGGTTGGTTACTTGGGTCCAGTCCTTGAGAGAGGAAACTTTTATAAACTAGTCCCAGTTTATTCTGGGAACCTGGTTAAGTTGTTTCTGGGACTCTCGGTTAGGAATGGACAATATTGAAGAGTCAAAAAGTCACTGGTATTGTCTGTCATAGGTGTCTGGTGTGGGCTGGTGAGGTGCATATAGAGCTCCAGGCACTTACCCAATGCCACCTCCCCTGAGCTTCGACTGTGCCACATACACTGTTCATCATCCACCTGACTCTCATTTCTTCAGAAGGCTGACATTAAAAAACAGTGACTCAGAGAGGAATGAGTAAGAAGCCAAAAACATAAATAGAATCCTATTATGTCTGCTCCTCTTTCACATATGCCTTTAGAGTGAGTGAGTGAGTGAGTGAGTGAGTGAGTTAAAAAGCATTTGAATTTAAGCAACAAAATAAATAACTATAGTATTGGATTATAACCCAGAGAATAAGTTAAATACTTATGAGTTCATACTGACATAAATAAATGACTGAATAAATAAATAACATGGAAGAAACGGGAACATCTTTCTTACAGAATTCCAAATAATAAATGTAGATATTTCCCCCTCTAGGATATGGAGCCTAATTCTCCTCCCCTAAATATGGGCAGGACTTAGTGGCTTATTTCCAAACAACAGAGCATGGAAAGACAAAACAGTAACTTTCCTCTAGAGAAACCTACTACAGACACCACTTTAATCAAGTGATCAAGGTTGGCATTATCAGTAATAAGTCATGTTGATATTATCTACCCCCTGATCATTTGATCCTACATCACAGAATTATATAATATATACAAAGAAATTTAATTTTAAAAATATGTTAAAAATTCTTTTTATTTCTTTACACACTTACCACAGTTTATGGATATATATGTGTGAGTATATATGTATATCTGCGCCTGAGTGGCTCAGTCGGTTAAGTGACTCTTGATTTTGGCTCAGGTCATGATCTCACAGTTCTTGAGATGGAGCCCTGCGATAGGCTCTGCATTGACCGTGCAGAGCCTGGTTGGGATTCTCTCTCCCTCTCTCTCTCTCTACCCCTCCCTCTCTCTCTCTCTCTCAAAATAAATAAACATTAAAAAAATAATAATAATAAGGTTGGCTGAAACATCCACTCCACATTCTATACAATATCCAATAATATCCCCAAGGTGTCTGTGTTATCTCAGAGAGTTTATCTTCTCATAGTTACCTACAGCTCCAACCTCTGACTCCCTCTGAATTAACCAGTTAATATTATGGATGGCCCCTTCTTCACAAACCTCCTGGCCCTGTTCTGAGCCATGGAATTTGGCATCACTTTCTGATATCTACCGAGGGAGAAATACTCACACAAAGCCTTTGTGTTGTAAAGTTTTGTGAGATGAATAGGGTTTACATCACAATTCTACAGATAACTTAAAATCCAGGGTTAAATATCCATGCCATTCAAATGACTTTCTGCTATTATGTTGAAATTGCAATTTCTACTTCAGCCTCTCTCCAGGCTTCTCCCTTTTCCTCTCCCTCTATTCTCCCTCTCCCCTCACAATGTATCCTAAAGCTATATAAGCTGACAGTCTTCTGGAAAGCATTTTTTATACTGTTTGCTTTATTAGTACAGATAATAGTATAGCTTACAAAATGGATTTTCTAAGCTTTACTAGTTATGTTACAATCAGCAGATAACAGAAATTCTAAGAAATAGACAATAACATTTTTCTTCTTTCTGTAACCCCTTTAATCTTTAAAATTAGCCTGATGGTTAATGTACTGTAAATGGCTCCAACGTCATCAGATTGTTTTTGTGTTTTGGATTTACATGAAAGAACAATAACGATGAAACCCATTCCATTCATAATGTTTATGCTTAATGCTGTGAGGAATTGCTATTTTATCAGCTCATTGAGCACTGAAGCTCAATTTGAGTGTACAAATCATATTGTAAAATAAAATAATAACCTTCTAACTGCATTACTATGTACTATTAATGGCATGCTATTAAAATAACTTTGGGCAGCACAGTAAATCTACTTGGAGGTGTGAGTTAAAAACGTTTGTAAAATGTTTTATAAAAATGATTAATATTGAAATATAAATAATTATAGACATTTTCCTTGTTCTTTTTTATACAGAAGATACACAGGGGTTATGATGTTTATCAACTTAGATCAAGGCCTTGCAATGTGTGTAATACACTTGCACGACAGTATGGATATAAATGACTATACTTAGTTTTGGAAAGGTGGCTGCCACAGAAACGTCTATCATTTTGGCAACAATGGTCAATATATAGTGGCATGCCCAGTATTTAGTGGAGGTTGTGGTAATATAAATATTAATTTTGGAGTATAACTTGATATATGATAGGTTTAGATTGGGGAGGATGGTGTGCCCAGGCAGGGAATGGCAGAAAGAAAAGCACAGATACACAGTGGGAATCAGTTCAATAGTTCAGAATTCCTGGCCATTGGTAAATAGTGAGATGTAATGCTAGAATTCTGGGGTAATCTGGCTTGATAATGATAATGATAAAGAGAATGCATCCTTTTACAGCTTAGGGAAAACACATCGAAGTATGATGACTGGAACTAGGGTGATTCACTTCGGAGTCATTGGTTTGTTTCCAGTTTGACCAGACTGGAGGTCAATGAGGCTGTTAACATTGGGGAAGAGAAGGGGCCTGATACTTCCTACTACTAGTAGCATCCAAACAGAGGGGCTATAGCTATTACCAAGAAAACTACATAAGAAGACATGAGGTGATGGGGCGCCTGGGTGGCGCAGTCGGTTAAGCGTCCGACTTCAGCCAGGTCACGATCTCACGGTCCGTGAGTTCGAGCCCCGCGTCAGGCTCTGGGCTGATGGCTCGGAGCCTGGAGCCTGTTTCCGATTCTGTGTCTCCCTCTCTCTCTGCCCCTCCCCCGTTCATGCTCTGTCTCTCTCTGTCCCAAAAATAAATAAACGTTGAAAAAAAAAAAAAAAAAAGACATGAGGTGAGGAGTCCATAGCTTTCCTCTCTTCCCTACCCTACCCTTTCCTGTCCCCATTAAGGCTGAGATTCACCTCCTCTGCATAATCTACTGCCAGCCTTTTACACTAAACTCAACTCAATCTACCTGATCAAGAAATACATCTACTTTGGATGTGGTACATCAAAAAAAATGAACAAGTTTTTAAGCATAGCAGACTGTTCTTAACATATATTAATTGCTGATGAATATTCACAAATAGAGAATTTTTGTGTTTCACCCAGGTGCTAAGCAGCACATTCCTTTTCAGTAATCTAAGAAAACATCATTTCTTAATGCATCCTCTATGATGTCCAGGAATACATCTCATAGAAGACTTTGAAAATAAACCATAATGTTTCATTTTATTTTGCATAAGCTTAAAATCCTTAAATGGATTCCACAACTTCTTTTAAAACTTTTTTTTTTAACATTTACTTATTTTTGAGACAGAGAGACAGAGCATGTACGGGGGAGGATCAGAGAGAGGGAAATACAGAATCTGAAACAGGCTCCAGGCTCTGAGCTGTCAGCACAGAGCCCGACGCCGGGCTCAAACCCAAGGACTGCGAGATCATGAGCTGAGCTGAAGTCGGCCGCTTAACCGACTGAGCCACCCAGGCGCCCCCACAACTTCTTTACAGTAAGAAAATCTTTGTTCAGCAAAAGAACAAAGGATTACATAAATTTAACTTTTTCAGTGTACAGATTAATTCAAAATAAAAATTTTTATAGTAACATTAAAACCATCTAGTAGCTCTTTTACATTTTAAAACAGCTTGTAGGGTGCCTGGGTGGCTCAGTCAATTATGCGTCTGACTCTTGATTCCAGCTTAGGTCATGATCTCACAGTTGTGGGATTGAGCCCCACGTCAGGCTCCACACTGACAGCATAGAGTCTGCTTGGGATTCTCTTTCTCTGTCTCTTTCTCTCTCTCTCTCTGCCCCTCCCCTGCTCGCACATGCTCTCCCTCTCTCCCAAATATTAATTAGCTCATTAATTAATGTTAAAAAACAGCCTGTAATAAACGCTACTCAGGAACTTGTGACATGTATTTAATGACTGTCTTCACATAGAAGCTAAGGCATATTTCAGAGTTAAGAAATGGACCAAACACTTGGAAAAGCACAAATATAATTACTTCTTTCTCTGAAGTCTTTTTGTTTAGTAGCCATTCTCTAGTAGTTGGACTTGAAAAGTTGTTTCTAAGTGCAATAATTTTAAGATAGAAATATATTTCAATCAATATTGATTGACATCTAATTGAACAGAGTAAAATATTTGCACTAATGCATATTTTATGTTATATAAATTCTAGATCTTAGATTTTTTAAATATTAAGGTTATGAGCCTGGGTGGCTCAGTTGGTTAAACATCTGACTCTTGATCTCGGCTCAGGTCCTGATCTTACAGTTAGTGAGTTTGAGTGTCACATCAGGCTCTGTGCTGACAGTGTGGAGTCTGCTTGGAATTGTCTCTCCCTCTCTCTCTCCCTCACTCTCTCCCTCTCTGCCCCTAGCCTACTCATGCTCTCTCTCTCTCTGAAACTAAACTTAAAAAAATTTTTTTAATAAATAAATAAATAAATATTAAGATTATAAAATATACTTTGGCTTACTGAATGTCTTCCTAGTAAGATGTATCTTCTTGGCAGGAAGAATACCAAGTACTGGGGTATCCAACATATTATGAACACATATAAAAAGTAGAAGCTGACACCTTGAAGGAAAGATTATCATTATCCATGAACTCTGAACAGTAATAAAAGTGATCATTTTAAAAAGATGAGTGGAGTAGAGAGAAGAAGCAATGACTCAGTGACATAAAGGTAATGACTAATTTTTATTCTTGTTTTGACTTTACTCTGCTTCTTTGCTACCCATGCTATGCATTGGCTTGCACTAGGCTCTAAGATCATCAGCCATTTCCCCCCTCAAGCCCTTAACTTTGCTTTTAGATATAAATTTCAACAGGTACGCTTTTTTTTTTAAGAAGTATAACTGACATGCAACTTTATATTAAAATAGGTGTTCTTGAAAGACATGAGCAGGCAAGAGTAGTTCAACAAATGGTGCTAGAACAACTGAATATCCATGTACAAAATAAACGAACATCCTGGGGAACTTTTCCTCACACTAGATATAAAAATTAACCTAAACCAGACCATAAACTTAAATGAAAATCCAAAACTATAAGACTTCTAGAAGAAAACAGAAAAAAATCTTTGTGATCTTGGGCTAGGAAAGATTTCTCAGAGAGGACACAAAAAACCATAAAATAGAAAAGAAAAAAGTCATCAATTAAATCTCATTAACATTAAAAACTAAAAACTTCTGTTCTTTGAAAGGTAACATTAAGAAATGAAGAGGCAAGCCAGAGACTGAGAGAAAATATTCACAACATACTTACGTAACAAAGGACTTTACTCTTACAAAATTCAGTTATAAGAAAACAAACAACCACATTAAAAACTGTGAAATGACAAACAGTTTACAAGAAATATTTACAAGTGGCTGGTAAGCACATGAAAAGATGCTCAATACTATTAGTCATTACAGAAATACAAGTTAAAACCACAATGAGATGCTATATACCCACTAGAATGGCTAAAGTTAAAAAGATTGACAAGTAACAGAGATACATTGTTGGTGGCAATGTAAAGTGACATAACTGTTCTGGAAAACAGTTAGCAGTTTTTTAAAAAGTTAAACATACAACTATCATATAACCCAGAAAACCCACTCCTAGGTATATTTACCCAAAAGAAATGAAAACTTACATCCACAAAAAGGCTTGTGCATGAATGTTCTTGGCAATTTTGTTAATGACAAAAACTGAAAAGGACCCACATGTCCAAAGGCAAAACAAAGTGCAACATATCTAAAAAATGTGATATTAGGGGCACCTGGGTGGCTCAATTGGTTAAGTGTCCGACTTCAGCTCAGGTCATGATCTCACAGTTCATGAGTTCGAGTCCCACATTGGGCTCTGTGCTGACAGCTCAGAGCCTGCAGCCTGCTTCAGATTCTGTGTCTCCCTCTCTCTCTATCCCATCCCCACTCATGCTCTGTCTCTCTCTGTCTTAAAAATAAATAAAACATTAAAAATTTTTAAATAAATAAAAAATGTGATATTAGCACTAGAAAGGAACAGACTATTGATACATGTAACAATATGGATGAACTTCAAAACATTATACCAAATACTGGGTGTTGCATATGATGAACCACTAAACTCTACACCTGAAACTAATATTACACTGTATGTTAACAAACTGGAATTTAAATAAAAACTTGAAAAAGAAAAAAAAAACATTATGCCAAATAAATGAAACCAGATACAGGAAAAGATATATAGTACTCTTATATAGTACATATAATTTATTATGCCATTTATATAAAATTCTAGAACATTCAAAATTAGTATACAGTATGGCAAATTTTATAATTACTTTACCACAGTAAAATAATGAAAAAGAAAACAATCTACAGTAAAAGAAAGCAAACAAGTGATGTCCCAGGACCTGGAGTTGACTGCAAAAGGGCACAAGGAAACTTTTTGGGGTGACAGAAATGTTCTATAGCTTCATTATGGGAGTGATTACATTGATGCATATACTTGTCAAAATTCATCAAAGACCACACCTAAATAAAATAGATGCATTTTTAATGTATATTATACTTTGGTAAAATTTATTTAAAAAGTAAAAACATATACACATAAAAAACTTTACTTACAAAGACAGGAGGAAAAGAAAGTCTGGGAAACAAAGAATATGATTGAATCTCCAGTTATAAGCACATTGAAAAGTAGGTCTTCATTTCAGTCTTCATTATGAAAGTCCTATTGTGATGTCAGTGTATTAATTTAATATTGCTTTACAATAAGTTACACAATCTTAGAAATTTAAAACAATACAAATTTATTTGTCTCACAGTTTCCATGAGTCAGGAGTCTGGGCTGACTTCATTGCTTAGGGTCTCACCTAAAATCGAGGTGTCAGTGAGATGACTGAATCATCTCACTAAGATCCCATCTGAGGCTTGGGGTTCTCTTCCAGGCTCATTCAGGCTGTTGGCAGAATTCAGTTCTTCGTGGTTCGATGGCTGGAATTTGTTTTCTCACTGGCTCTCATCTCCTAGAGGCTGCCCTCAGCTCCTAGCTGTGTGGTTTTCTCACAAACTTGGCTACCATTTCATCAAAACCAGCAGAAAAGAATATCTCCTTTAAGGGCTCATCTGATAAGGTCAGGCCCACCACGGAGAGTCTCCATTTTTGATGAATTCAAGGGACATTAAATATCTGCAAAAATCTCATCTTTGCCATATAACGTAATTTCATCACAGGGCTGATATCCTATCATATTCACAGATTCTTCCATGCTCAAGGGAAGGGGATTAGATAAGGTATGCATAGAAGGAGGACAGGTATCTTAGGGGCCATTTAGAATTCTGTTTACAGTCTGCCCTCTGGCACTCAACAATTCATGCTCCTCCCAAAGGAAAAAAAAAAAGTGCTCCCTCCCAAGGTTCCCTTCTCAGACTATTACACCTTCAGCTTAAAACCCATGATCTCATCATCTAAATCATCTATATGTGATGCAAATGATGCTCCTGTGTATAATCCATTAAGTACAGTTCACTGAAGCACAATTCCTCTTGGCAGACCTGGGAAACTAAAGAGACCAGGTGTCTGTCCCCAACACTCCCATCATAAAATGCTGGGCCAGGCAGGCACAGGAAAACAGAGATATTCCAGTTCAAAACTTCTATCCTTGCCTTTTCATGAAAGGTAGCATATATTTGCAAGTGAGTAATCAGCCTGCTTCCTAACAGAATTTTGCTGGTCTTAGCCTCTACTATTTGTTAGAGTAGCACCACCCTTGGTTCCACAACCTGTATTAGTTCTCTATTGTTCCACATAACAAATTACCACCAATTCAGCAGCTTAAAACAACAGACATTTATAATCTACCTGTTTCTATAGATCAGAACTCCAAGCATGGCTTATCCAGGTTTTCTGCTTATAGTCACGCCAGGCTGCAATCCAGACACTTTTTGGAGCAAAGGCCTTATCAGAAGTTTTACTAGGGAAAGATCTGCTTCCAAGCTCATTAGGTTGTTGGTAAATTCCCTTTCCTTGCATTTATATGATTGAAGCTGCTGTCCCTCAAGGCCATATCATACCAGCTGGCTTCTTTAAGGCAAGCAAGAGAGTCTTGCTCCCATCAGCTAAAACCAAGTCTTACATAACCACATAATCATGGGAATGATATACCATCACTTTTACATCCCATCACCTTTGCCATATTCTGTTGGCTAGAAGCAAGTCACAGGTTATGCCCACTTCTAAGGAGAAAGGATTATATAAGAATATGACTCACTGGGGGCCACCTTAGTTTATGTCCACCATATGTTCCAATGTCTCCATTACTTTCTTCAACGTGAGGAAAACTCCTATAGTCTTCCATCTCTCTAGTATTTGGCACAGAGCCTAATACAGAGGAGCTCTAGATCATTTAAAGCTGTAGTTATCAAACCTTTGATTTCAGGACCCCTTTATACTCTTAAAAACAATAATGATTATTGAGCAGCTGAAAGAGCTTTTGTTTATATGGGTTATATCTATTGATATTTAATGACACATTTAAAAATTCATTTACTGACTCATTAAAAAGTAATAAGCTCATTGTATGTCAACGTACATAACATTTTAAAAAATAATTATATTATCCACAAATATGAGAAGAGTAGCATTGTTTTACATTTTTGCAAATTTGCAAGTTTGCAAATTTTTTTTGTAATGTTTGGCTTCATAGAAGACAGCTAGATTCCCATACCTCTGGAAAACACCACTGTACATCCAAAGAATAAATAAGAGTCACAATGGCAAATAAGGTCTTCCTGTTATCCTGCATATACTTTGACCTTGTGGGTGCCCTGAAAGGATCTTAAGGAACTCTGGGGATCTCCAGATCACGCTTTGAAAACCATGAATTAAAGAACTGTCATAAGTTGAGGAAAGGAAGGCGTTTGAATCATTCAAAAAGTTTTTATTGAATGCCTACTCTGTGCCAGGCACTGTTCAAAGTGAACTAGATAGATCAGGTCTTGTCCTCTGGGTGCTCAGGGTACAGTGACAGATCAGGGACCGCCTCAGTTGACGTTTGAGCTGAGACTTAAGTGACAGGGGGCAGACCATGCAGAAATCTGGGGAAAGAGAGTTCCAGGCAGGGAAAGGGAGCCCTGCCTCCCTGGAAGGTAGGCATTAGGAGAGGGTAGCAAAAGATCGGGCAGGTGTGCGGGACCTGATCCGGCGGGGCCAGGTAAAGAATTAAGTTTTAAGTCTAAATTTCTTGACTGTAGCAAAATGGGGGGAGGTGGTGGAATGGCTTAAGGATGTGTGTTTGGAGGCTAGGAAAGTCAGTCAGAGGTCAAGCACACACTCCTGGGCCGGAGCCAGCTAGGTTTCTTTGAACCTCCCCCATCTCGCCTGGAGCCACAAATCCGTTTAGTGACGCGACAGGCCCGGGAAAGCGCGCACCCTACCTCAGGAAGCTTGGCTCTCGGCGCCCGCCGTAGACGTCGTGACACAGGCGACCCGTTGCCTTGGAACCAGTGAGACGCCACTCGGCCTCCGCTGCTGCCGAGAGTGCCAGCGTTGGGCCTCGGTCACCATGTCGGTGCTGGACGCGCTTTGGGAGGACCGGGATGTCCGCTTCGACGTCTCCTCGCAGTGAGTCGCTCCCGGGGCCTGTAGAGGGCGCCGCAGCGAGGTTTCAGGAGGAGCCTGCGCCCCAACAGCTCACGGGCCTCGCGAGAGCGGGAGGAGGTTTGCGCCTGTGGTCCGCTCCCGGGGAGACCCCGGGTTGGCTCCGCCACTGCGGGAATGCATGTGAATTACAGTGGTTCAGTCCTGTGCGATCCGTGGCCGCGTCCTGACCCCGGGCACCTATCAGAAAGCTGAGCCCAAATACGTCCAGGACCATCCAGGGCTTGGGCGTCCGGTATACCCAAGTGAGCTTGGGGTGCCAGTTTCGTGTGGTGGAAGAACGTTCGGCAGGGACTCAGGAGCCCAGGGTTCTAAAACTAAGCCTGGAATATCGACACACATTGTGGGCCCTTAGACTTCACCGTTCTGAGCTTGAGCCTCTTCGTCTGTAAAACAAGGGAGGTGGGAATAAGCATTTTCCAAAATTCCTAACCACGCAAACTTTATTTCCACGATAAGTTTCCATCTTATTGTTCATTTAAATCACCAATAGGAAAAAGGAGCTACCTTTTGGAACCTCTCAACAGAAACCTTGGGTTTTTTTAAATTCCATGCCTTAAAAAGAAAATAGTATCTGCCTACCCAAAGTCCCGGGGGAAAATGCCCATTGGGATATTAACTGTTGGAAAACAGTAAAGCTGAGGTTCTTGGGTTAATGATATGAATGAAGCTTCTTAGCCACTTCTTATGATTCCTTATCATGAACAAAACCTTGGATAGCCAACGAAATATTAACTTCTAATTCTAACATGGTCTTAGATCCTTTAAGAACTTGTGAGGGAAGGGAATTTATAAAATTATAAACGACAGTTACATATTGCTCACATCCTATGACTTTCTATTATTCTTGGAGGGTTCTTAATCCAAACAAAGGTCCATTTCATGAACATTTCCACTTTATTAAATATTTATCAAATACTTACTATGTGCTATTTACTGTGCTGATAGCTAGGGATAATGATACCCACACCCCCATTTTAGTGCAGGAGATACACATAGACAACTTTTTTTTTTTTTTTTTTTAACGTGGTAAGTGCCATCCTGAATACAGAATAGTTCATTCTGCTTAGGGAAGACGTTAAGGAAGAAATAATATTTGAGTTCAGCCCTGAAGGTTGGGCAGGACCTTATCAGGTAGACAGAAAGAGAGTATTCCAGAAAAAAAAAAAAAAAAAAAGAATAAAACATTAGGAGCAGAGTCTTGGAAGTACAAACGTCATTGGCTAGAAGGCAGAATTGACAGGTAGAGGATGGAGGAACAATCAGAAAGGTAGAGTAGCCAGACTATAAAATGTTTAGCTGAGGATTTGGGACTTCATTTTGTAGGCAGTAGGATGATGTGGAAGATAGCAGGGAAGATATATGATCATGTTTGCATTTTCAATAGGTAATTAAGCCAACGCTATGGAGAATATGTTAGGCTGTACCACATACTCTGCTAGGTTTTTGTTTTTGAACACTCTAGATGCATTCTGTCAGTTAGCGAACTTCTCCACTCTATTTCCTTTTATTCCCTGTATCTAATTGTTTACCAAGTCCTAACGATGCTTTGCTTTAGCTTGTTCCTTCCATAACTGCCTGACCTCCTTTCCTCTACTCAGAAAACTCTGAAGGTTTTCCGTCATCCACAGGACAAGGCTCATATCTATCCGACTAGCATTCAAAAGTAGTGGCATGCATTTTTCACTACCTCTTAACATAGATCTTCTCCAGCCAGATCGATCTTCCCACATTCCCTCATCATTTTTTTATTTCTGGTCTTTAATCATGGACTCTCTCCCTCTCTTATTTCTCCAAATCCTACCTCTCATTCTAGTTCTGACTTCTTTGCATGTCCCTGGTCACTCCAGGCCCCACTAGTCTCCAGGTTCTAGAAGTTCTTAAGACCTTATTTTCAAATGCACGAGTATTTGGTACTGTATCATTTATACTGTTGGCTGTTTTATCTGCATATGTCTCTTCTGTCTCTAACTAGATTATAAGTGGGTATAGTTGTAGCTATAAAATTAAAGCCTTGATATTTATCTTAGACAAATGAAAACAAGACCTGGAGAAGCCCTTATTGATTGTTTAGATTCAATTGAAGACACCAAAGGAAATAATGGGGATAGAGGTGAGTATATTTCCTAATATTTTTTTATATTTCTGATTTGATTTACAAATGATAAGTCATATCAGCTGGAGAATAAGATGTGAGACAGCATTATGTGTAAATATAATTGTGAAAGTGAAAGAGTTAAATCTACATACGACTTTTGTCAGACTTAAAGAGAAGAAAGAATAGGTATGAAACCTGCAGCCCGGGGAATACAGGTCCTTAAATAAATCCCAGTTTTGAAATCAGCTTTCTCCAACATAACTATTAAAACTCCAGGATTCATGTCTGTAAGGAGCATGGGATAGTTCTGACTTTTGAATCTGCCTCCCCACGAAAAGAATAAGTATGTCATAGCTTTGCTATCTGGAGCCATGCTTCCTTTTAAGAACTCCAAGAGTAACTCACAATGTCCCAAGACTGACACCTGGAGATGAACATATGGAGTACAAATTTAGGGCTGTATTGTGAAGTTTATTTGTAGGTTAAGCACTGAAGAATCATGTGAGATGTCTGAGGAGTAGCCAGAGTTGGACTCTAGAGTCCTTCCCACCCCAAACCAAATCCCAAAGGCTTGAACTTTGAAAAGTCCCAGGCTTCATATAGCTGTAATGGAGCCAAGTCCAGTGACCAGGCCTTATAAGCGTCACTACTGTTGTTTAAGAAAAAAAATAGGGGATGAGTAGGCAGCTTAGTATATCTGAAAAGGCTTTTTAAGGGAAAGGAGGTTTAAGAAGATGGGTCATAAACCTCTTATTCAAGAGAAGAGTAAGTGGGGGGGAAAGGAGCAGACCTGCAGACCTCATTCAGGTAAGAAGGATCAGTAAATCCTAGAGAAGGAACAGTAACCCTTAGCAGAACAGATAAGGAGGAGCAGTAAATCCTAGAGACTGAACAGTAACCCTTATTGGCAGAACATGCTCACTGCAGCCTTTCTTTTTTTTTTTTTTTTTTAATTTTTAATGTTTATTTTTGAGAGACAGAGAGAGAGAGAGCATGAGCAGGGAAGGGGCAGGGAGAGGGAGACACAGAATCCGAAGCAGACTCCAGGCTCTGAGCTGTCAGCACAGAGCCCGACGCAGGGCTCGAACCCATGAAACGTGAGATCATGACCTGAGTTGAAGTCGGACGCTTAACCGACTGAGCCACACAGGCTCCCTAACACTGCAGCCTTTCAAGTGGCCACTTGCTCTTTGGGTCTTTCTTCTGGTCTGCTCTGGAGTGGTATGTGAACAGCAGGTTTAATTGTGGGCCTTTCTTCCCTGTGAAGGGAACCTGTCATAACCAGCAGCCTATAGGCACATCCTGTCAGTGGCAAGGGCCCATCCTTGAAAGACTGCTTAGATCACATTTATGAAATGCTTCCTAGTGTCAGCCAGGCCCAAGTGAGAGTGAGGTGTGAAGATTTCGCAGCAAATAAGAAGTCTTAGTTTGTGCCTTTGAGGGTGGAATAATAATCTCTAGATGGCTAGATCCTGACAAACCTGAATAACTTAAGGAAGCCCTGAGAAGGTTTAGTTGTTCTCATACAGACTGGCAGGAACTCTTATGTGACAGTCCATCTACCAGTCCAAACAAAGACTATGGGTAATAAACCATTTTTGAATTCATTGAGTGCTCATTAAGTATAGAATCATATACTAGCACTTCAGAGTAGAGAGGGCAAAACACCTCCCTGCCAGAAGTCTCCATAATAGTGCCTGAAATCTTCCTATTAATAAAAATAACTGTATTTGTACACATCTCAGAAACAATTCCCCAGAAAATGGCATTTTACAGGAGTGTGCAGAGCTGCTGATTAATAAGAAGGTAGAAAAGAGAAGGGGATTCCTGTCTTCTAGCCATCTCCATCCCTTCCTTCCCAGCAGTTTGAAAATGACCAAATTAAGGCATTACAAAGTTCAGGAGACTCATGTGAAAACTATAAATACCCCAGGGTGCCTGGGTGGCTCAGTCGGTTAGGTGTCTGACTTCAGCTCAGGTCATGATCTCACAGCTTGTGAGTTCAAGCCCTGCATTGGGCTCTGTGCTGAGAGCTCGGGCCCTGGAGCCTGCTTTGGATTCTGTGTCTCCGACTCTTTCTGCCCCTCCCCAACTCGAGCTCTGTCTCTCTCTCAAAAATAAATACACGTTAAAAAAAAAAAAAAAACACATCAAACTATAAATACCCCAAAAGATTAGCACATTTAATCCATTTCACTGTAAGTAGCCTGACGTGAAATTATCAGATTAGCTTTGCACACTGAAGCTGTATGAGAATGAAACAGCCATATTTCAATGTTTGGGAGATTAGGAAGAACAGGGACAGTTATATTTTGGTGTTTGGGAAGGGGTTTTCAAAGAGGAAAGAGTATGACCTGGCTATAGATTACTCATCAAGAGAATTCTGTGGTTATAATTTGTTGGAGAAATATTGGGGTTAAACAAAGTTAAGGGAGTTTTATTCAGGATATCTCAAAACTATCCTAATATGCTAATTGCATTCTAAATCTGTAAGACACATAGTTTACCATGCTCAGATTTACTTGACTTTTTTTCCTCAGAGCATTTATAGAGACGACTATTTCATAAGACACACTTTGAGAAAGGAAGTTATCTAACTCTATATTTCAGTATAAGAATGTCAGTCTGAGGCTAGGAATGAAAAGCATAAAGCCTTAAGCAGACTTTAGCCTGGTCATAACTTCATATGAGCAAAAAAAATTTTGTTTATAGCAAAAAAAAAAAAAATGGGTATATAAGTTCTTATATAAATGAGAACTGTTAAGAGAGTACTCCTGTGGCAGGGATTAGTGTATATATGAAAGTCCTTTGAGAAGGGTGATTTCACTGAATGAGTTTGTAATTATGCCATCCCATACTCATTCTCACTTGTACATTTTTGACCTGCTGGGACCTCCCAGAGCAACTTCCACCAAGACCCAATTCTCTCTTTTAATCTGAGTTAAACCAAGCTGTTGGCATTGGATACCTGTATCCCCTCTGTAACTATCAGATTTTGTTTCTCTGGGATTCCAAATCATGCACTGTATACTTTATATAGGATAGATACGAACAATAAACACATTCAGTTGCTAAATGTATGAAAATATCTGTGAGGATTACTGCTGATACTGAGCCAGAAGTTCTATGTCTACCTCTTTCTGTGCTGCAAAAATGGGTCCTTATATAAGGTAACCTATTTTTGTTTGTTTGTTTGTTTGTTTGCTTTTAGGGAGACTCTTAGTAACAAATTTAAGAATTATCTGGCACTCTTTGGCATTACCCAGAGTCAATCTTTGTGAGTATTTTTGTTAGATGATATTAAAGAATAAAAATACTTTGTCAAGTGAACTTGCACAGTGGCTTTTGATACCAAAAAAACTGTACCATGAAATATGTGGGAAACTTAAATTGATAAAAACTTGAGCAGCCCTGTATAGACTGTATCATTATCCAAAAGAAATGTTTTTCAGTCTGTCCATTTTGTCTCTTGGACATGAGATTAGTGCTTTTACACTGAATGGTTTCGCTTTTGTTTTTGTTCTTTACTTACCTTTGACAACTTGCTATGACCTGTTTAAACTAATCCCAAAAAAGAGGGATCTAAATTCTAATAAAAGTGCAACCTTCCATTGTATTAAATTTCGTTTTACTTATTTTTTAAAACTATTTTAGATTATCCAGCAAGACTTTTTCTCTTGAGGTAGTGGTACTAAGCTGTTCAGTGAATAATACAATATAGGTTTTAGAGAAGCAAACTTCCTTTCTCCCATGCTGTGAACATTGTTTGTGCAAAGAGGCAGAATTGATATTCTAGTTCTTTTAATTATTTAACTTAAATTTGTAAAAATGTTTTAAAGTATTTTATATATATATATTTTTTTCTCTCGGTTGATTGTATCATGTTCTTGAAATTCTTTGCTTGAATTTTAGCTATCGGTTACAACTGCATATTGAGCATTACAACAAGGACTGCTAACTCTGTAAGTCTGAACAATCTTATTGAAATGTATGTACTGAAGAAACATTAACTATTTTGAGGTTGGACTTTGTTTTCACTGTAAATGAGAGTTGCTCCTAAAGTCTGAACTTTTAAATAAATTTGTTCTTACAGAAATTACGAGGCCAAAGTGAAGCTCTTTATATACTAACAAAATGTAACAGTACTCGTTTTGAGTTTATATTTACAAATCTGGTTCCTGGAAGTCCTAGACTTTTTACTTCTGTGATTGCAGTACACAGGTATGGTAATACTTTATGCATTATTGAATAATTTTAAGGCAATTCTATGATATAGAGGTTTAGAGGATAAAGTTTATCTTCCTGCAAGCTCAAGAAATTACAATATCCTGAGAATATATAGAAGAACATACTGCGTTATAATTTAATAAACACTTTTAAGTATTTATAAAATACATAAGACTACTGAAAATTCAAAAAAAAAATTCTACTGAAGGGGCGGCTCAATCAGTTAAGCATCCAACTTCAGCTCGGGTCATGATCTTCCAGCTCATGGGTTCAAGCCCTGCATCAGGCTCTATGCTGACAGCTCGGAGCCTGGAGCCTGCTTTAGAGTCCTCGTCTCTCTCTCTCTCTGCCCTTCCCTGCTTGCTTTCTCTCTCTCTCTCTCTCTCTTTCTCTCTCAAAAATAAATAAAATATTAAAAAAAGAAATTCTACTGAAGATTCTATTAAATTAGCTACCAAGGAAGTGACAGTGAAATAGAGAGTTCATTCAATTCAGATAACCAAGTTGGATAATTCAGTTAATGAATTAAAAAGATTGTTTTTCTAGCAGTAGAAAGCATTCTGGGTGTTTGCCCTAAAGAGTTTTATTGTTGTTTTTCTTGTGTGTGTGTGGTTGTTTTGGTTTTATTATTTGCTAAATTCTTTTCACTATGTTAGCTCTTTTTAAAAAAATATTTTTTTATGTTTATTTATTTTTGAGAGAGAGAGACAGAGAGACAGAGCATGAGCAGGGGAGGAGCAGAGAGAGAGGGAGACACAGGATCCAAAACAGGCTCCAGGCTCTGAGCTGTCGGCACAGAGCCCAATGCGAGGCTCAAACCCATGAACCGTGAGATCATGACCTGAGCCAAAGTTGGACACCTAACTGACTTAGCCACCCAGGCACCCTTCTTTTTTTTTTTTTCTTTCTTTTTTTTAATTCTATATAGAAATGCAAGTTTACACTTTCTCATTTCCGAGCTATGTAGAAACAACATATGTGCACATAGATTTTCAGGTGTCACTCAACTTCGTTCTCATGTCATAGATTGCTTTACTGGAATATTTTTCTAGTAAATTATCACAAGTTCATTATTCAGCGCCACATGTTGTGCTTTGACTCATATCATTTCCTCCAAGTTAATCTGCAAAGAGTGGCAGTTTGCTAAGAAGCTGCAGAAAATCTGGAACGCTTCACGAATTTGCATGTCATCCTTGCACAGGGGCCGTGTTCATCTTCTCTGTATCGTTCCAATTTTAGTGTATGTGCTGCCAAAGCGAGCACTGTAGCTCTTTATTTTTAACCAGCCCTAAGTGCTATGATTTTTTTAAATCTTGGCTAAGATGACAGGCAAAATATGCATATACACATATTTATACACACACACAGAAATATATATACTATTGTTTTAATTTGCATTTCCTTATTACTAGTGATGTTGAAATTTTTTTGGCTATTTAGTTTTCTATTATAAATTTCTTAATTATGCTGTCATCTGTTATGTATGTTGCAAATTTATTTCTTAATTTCCTAGTATATTATTTGATTTTGCATTTTGTTGATGATTTTTTAAAAATATTTTTTTAATGTTTATTTATTTTTGAGAGAGAGAAACAGAGCATGAACGGGGGAGGGTCAGAGAGAGGGAGACACAGAATCTGAAACAGGCTCCAGGCTCTGAGCTGTCAGCACAGAGCCCGACGCGGGGCTCGAGCTCACGGACCACGAGATCATGACCTGAGCTGAAGTCGGCTGCTCAACCGACTGAGCCACCCAGGCGCCCCTAACGTTTATTTATTTTTGAGGGGGGAAGAGGGGCAGAGAAAAAGGGAGACAGAGAATCCAAAGCAGGCTCCGCACTGACAGCAGCAAGCCGATATGGGCCTCGAACCCATGAACCATGAGATCATGACCTGAGCTGAATTTGGACATTCAACCAACTGAGCCACCCAGGCTCCTCAATTTTTTAATCTACATAATGGTTTAGATTTTTTGAGATATAATTCATATAGCATAAAATCTGCCATTTTAAAGTTTACAGTTTGATAGTTTTAGTATTTCACAAGATTGTACAACCACCATCATTACCCAGTTCAGAATATTTCTGTTACCCTAGAAAGAAACCTTTATAGCACTGTAGTCCATATGTCACTCCCCATTCCTTCCTTCTCATAGCCCCTGTTTTACCACTGTAAAAACCACTGTTTTACTTCTGTCTCTATGGATTTGCCTATTTGAGACATTTAATATAAATGGACTCATACAATATAGTGCCCTTTTATATCAGACATATTTAACTTATATAATGTTTTCAGCATTCATCCATGTTGTAGCATGTATCAGGACTTCACTCCTTGTAACTAAATAGTATTACATTGTACGGATATATTTTGTTTACTCACAAACCATAGACATTTGGGTCTTTTCTACTTTTTAGCTATTTTAAATATTTTTCAAATTCTGTTGGACATATATGCCTAATTCCCAGTTCTGTTGGACATATACCTAAACCTTAGCTCTTTATTTCACTTTACTTAGAGATGTAATACGAAAAGGAGTTTGAAGGAAGCATAGAAACTGCTTTTCTTCAATATTAAAAAATAAGAGTTCCCCCACAAATAACTCACAGCATAGTTTCCATTTTTTCCACTGGTTAAACATGGATGATTATAGCACTAAAGGAAATTAAGATTTATAGGCAAATGCTCAAATCCTCCTCTTTCACAATTTTTTAAATGTTTATTTATTCTTGAGAGAGCAAGGGTGAGCAGGAGAGGGGCAGAGAGAGAGGGGGCAGAGGATCCAAAATGGACTCTGCACTGACAGCAGAGTTTGAGCATGTTTGTGGGGGCACTCACTCACAAACTATGAGATTGTGACCTGAGCCAAAGTTGGATGCTCATCCAGCTGAGCCACCCACGCACCCCTCCTCTTTCACGACTTATATGTTAGATTAATTAAAGTAAAAACCATAAGTTTGACAATGAGTATTATGATATATGTCAATAACTTCTAAAGTTACTCAGGCTAAGAAAACCCTTTAGTTTTATTAAATGAGTAAATTAGCCTATAATTTTGTGGAGTAAAATTAGAAGTAACAATCAAATGTGATCCAAATAGGTATAATGAAACTAATCAAAACTAATAATAAATACAGAATTATTTACAGAATAATTATATTACAGAAATACAGAAGAAAATTATTTATTATTTATCAGTAAGAAAGCATGGAGAAAAAAACAAAGGGATTTTATATATATATATAAAACACACACACTCGCACACAGATACACACTGTCCTGTGGTCTCTTTTGGAGTTGGTACACATTCATTCCAATTTTCTGTATGGAGGTGGATGTGATCATAATGTTCTCAGGTTGCAATGAGAAAAGTAATTGGACTCCTGTTTATGTCCAAAGAATAATGGTGCCTTTGACTAAAACAGAGAAATGTAATGAAGCATTTTGTTTGATAGGGAAAAGAATTTCCATGTCTATTATAGGTAAGCATTGTTTTTCAGCTTAGAGGGAAAATCTGTTTCCTTTCATTTGTGCTGTATGATATGTGCTGTCTTAAAAATTAGACATGTAAAAATAAACCTGTTTATTTATTTTTAAAATAAATAAACATTTATAAATGCTATACCAAAATGATAAAGACTAAAAGACTGATCACCGAAACTTACTGAAAAGCAAATTTTTAAATTTATTATAATAATTACTTGAGTGATGTACATAAAGTATTAACAACTATATATTTTGGTAGGTAGGTAAACATAACTTAGGAAAACCACATTTTCAGGGTGGTTTAGTCTTTGTTTGTTCTTTTTTATAGAGCATATGAAACTTCTAAAATGTATCGTGATTTTAAACTGAGAAGTGCACTCATTCAAAACAAGCAACTAAGATTATTACCACAAGAACATGTATATGATAAAATCAATGGAGTATGGAATTTATCCAGTGATCAGGTATTGTGCAAAAAGCTAATGAACCTTTTGGGTCAGTGCTTTGTAATTACTTTTCCATTTATCATTGAGTTTGTATGTTCATTTAACTCTTAAAATAAACATTACATCTGATAAGTTAGCATTAGCTCTCAATATAAAATAATATTCCGATTTTCATATTTTCATGGTTCTGTGCTCTTTTTAGTTTAGCAGCATTTGTTCTATGTAGAATTTACAGTTGGAGTAGACCTTGGAGATTATCTAGTTCAGTCTCCCCATTCACTTATAAATTAAAAACTCAGGCCCCCAAAATTAAATGACCTCACACATCTAGTTCATCTGAGAGCTATCTTCTTCCCCCCATGCTGTACTACCCTCCAATTCTTGATAACTTATGCTGATGGAGGAGAGCCATGGGTGGACAGTCATGGAAGCCTTTTAATTTGGTCTTTATGGAATTAAACATATAACTCATTTGGTGATTCCTACATCTATTATTGTAACTTCTCATTTGCTCCTGCAGTTAAGACCAGTTGAAACATACAAGCAACAAATAGTTGGAATAAGTAACAAACCAATTTCTAGAGAAAAATTTGTGTCTTACTAAGAATAGTTTCCAGCCTTTGTGTGTGTTATAACCTAGATTAGACTGATAACCACTGGATTAAAGCTATAGCATTTGAAGGAAAAGCTTTTTGCTAAACATTGAATCATAAATTTAAATTACAATTAATTTCTAGTTTTAAACTCTGGTAATGGTTCTATAGTATATAGACAGCTTTCCATCTGAATAACTACTCATCAGGAATCAGCAAACTTTTTACTCTGAAGGGCCAGATGGTAAATATTTTAGGCTTTGCAGGACATACTGTTTCTGTCATAACTTCTCAGACTTGCCATTGTACTAGGAAACCAGCCATAGGCAACTTGTAAACAAGTGAGCATGGCTGTGTTTCAATAAAACTTTATTATGGACACTGAAATTTGAATTTCATACAGTATTCATGTGTCATGAATTATTGTTTTGACTTTTTTCCAGCCATTTAAAAATGTAAAAATTATTCTTGGCTTCTAGGCCATACAAAATGAAGCAGCAAGACAGATTTGTCCCACAGACTGTAGTTTACAAACCCCTGCTTTAGGTAATAGCTTAGATGTCACTTTCTGAAACCTTCCTTTTGTGTTGCCTATGCAGTCTGTACTTAATTGCCACCTCAAATTATTCCTGTTCTAAAATACAGAGCTTGTCTATACCCTCACATTAGATTGTAGGCTTTATAAAGTAGGGGTGGAATTACTCTGTTCAGTTAGATCCTTACCATCTAGCACCACACCTGGCATTTTAAATTAATTAATTAAGATGTTCAGGATTATCAGAAATATTTTATTGAAAATATGGATGTTAGGGGCGCCTGGGTGGCGCAGTCGGTTAAGCGTCCGACTTCAGCCAGGTCACGATCTCGCGGTCCGTGAGTTCGAGCCCCGCGTCAGGCTCTGGGCTGATGGCTCAGAGCCTGGAGCCTGTTTCCGATTCTGTGTCTCCCTCTCTCTCTGACCCTCCCCCGTTCATGCTCTGTCTCTCTCTGTCCCAAAAATAAAATAAAAAAATAAAAAATAAAAATAAAAATAAAAAATAAAAAAAAATAAATAAAATTAAAAAAAAAAAAAGAAAATATGGATGTTATTGTAACCTAACTTATGTTTATTGAAAAATAATAAAATAAAATAAAATATGCCCTCCTATTCTTTTAAAAAATCCTTAGGAATTTTGCAAGTTCTGTTCTTCTAAAATGAGAGGAAAGAATGATATAAATAATTACTCCTTCTAAACTCAGACTTAGTATTGTTTAATGGGATGTGCACCAGGAATAAGGAGGCTGAAATTTTTTGTATAACAATTTCTTGCAAAATGAGAGTGGATGAGGGAAATATAGATACTTATATTTATGTTTATTAACAATGATAATTGAGAAATAAGTGGTCTTTTTTTTTAATTAATTTATTTATTTTGAGAGAGACAGAGACAGTGTGTGTGGGAGGAGGGGCAGAGAGAGAGGGATAGAGAGAATCCCAAGCAGGATCTGTGATGCCAGAGCAGATCCTGATGCAGAGCTCAAACCCATGAAGTGGTGAGATCACGACCTGAGCCGAAACCAAGAGTCAGACACTTGACCGAATGAGCCACCCAGGTGTCCCAATAAGTGGCCTTTTCTGATGTTTCAAACCTGCTTATCCCAGAAGAGGGCTTTTTAGATTTTGGATTTGTGAGTTAATGTTTTATGCCCAACCTCAAAGTATAAAATAAATTCCTCTGGGAGTATATGGTGGAGAGAAGGTAAAGGTAAAGGTGGATAATGATACAGATAAATGGTAGAAGCAGCTAATTTTCGTGCCATGCTATTAAGTATTAAAGATTTTTTTAGCTATCATCCTGAAGTAATTTTGTTGAAGGGCCATGTAATTGGAAAACAGTTTGATTTATAGTTAGCATTGAAGAGCTATAAAATAACTCTTACGGACTAATGGGGGTTATCACATGTGTTTTGTCTCTCTTACCACAGTTCCCTTGTCTTAACTTACTCCAGGTTTTGAACAACAGTCCTAATAAGATGTAACACTTGTAGAATGCTTACTATGTGCTATACATTGTGATAAGGACTTTATAGGGGTTATTTAATCAAATCTCCATTTTACATTTGATACAATGCACCAAGAACAAATCTGCCCGTGCTCAGGCAACTGGTAGGTGCTGATGGCATAACGATTAGAGTCTAACTCCAGAATCCAGGCTTTCAGTCATCTAGTTGTACTTCGATTCAGTGAATAATGAAGTCATTAATACTCCATGATACTCAATTCTAGTATTCTCTGCTACTGTGATAATCAGAATTACTCTGGTGTTTAGAAAATAAAGAGTAAGTATTCAAACAAATGATCATTGATGTATCTCTCATCTTTCACAGGGAAATTTAGGAACCTTTTTTATTACCAATGTGAGAATTGTGTGGCATGCAAATATGAATGACAGTTTTAACGTCAGCATACCATATCTGCAAATTGTAAGTGCATGCATTTTGGTGACCTTGTTTTAATGTAGATTATTTCTGTTCAGTAGTTAATGGAACTTTCAGGATTAGATGAATTCTATCTCCCTCTTTTTTTCTCCCCCAAGTTTATTTATTTGGAGAGAAAGAGAGAGTGCACAGAGGAGGGGCAGAGAGAGAGGGAAAGAGAGAGAATCCCAAGCAGGCTCCACACTATCAGTGCAGAGCCTGACATGGGGCTCGAACCGTGAGATCATGACCTGAGCCAAAACCAAAAGGCAAGGGCTTTAACCAACTGAGCCGCCCAGGTGCCTCTCTATCTCCCTCTTTTTAAGTGGCAACAGTGTAGCTAAGAGCAGACTTTTAAAATGTTGAGAATTTACAATTTCAGCATAGAAAAGACGCAACAGTACTTACATTCAAGGGAAACCCCAGCATTATCAACTTGCTATTAAGAGAGAAATATGCAGGATTTTCAAATTTTTAGTAGTTACCATACAGATTAAGATGTGTCTTTCTTTCTTTTTTTTTTTTTTTTTTTTTTAAGATGTGTCTTTCTTAGGTTCCAGTCGGAGAGTGTTAGCTACTAAAGTTCTCCATAACCTTTTCATGAGGTAGATGTATAGTGGTTCTTTGCAAGTCTTAAGCATACTGCTCCACACACTTTGTTTTGGCTCTCTTCACACTTTCTGCTTTTAAAGGCAGAATGAAGTCTTTAATTCTGTGAATGAACTGTTTTCACTGTTTACAGAAACAGCATTAATACAAGCTAGATTCATACTACAGGTTTGGTGAAAGGAATCAAGATGGTTTTTAGTGATAATGATTTTAGCTTAAGTTCAATTAAAGCTGTTAAAATCCAAAATAAGAACTAACTACATCTGAGACCAGTTGTTTTGAGAGTAAAGGCGGTTCTTTTTATATCTTCTGCTAAGTATGTGATTCAGTGAAACAGATAGTAAATTCCAATAAACTGAAGAATTTCATTTACATAAGGAAATTACATATAGGACTCTAGTGCAAATTAGATGGAACGTAAAAATAGTTAATGAAAATCCTGTGTGATTTGTCTATGGTAATCACCCTTATTGTGGGATATAAGAAGTCTTAAGACTAGGCAGTTTCATTAACAACTATTTATTGAATAGACACAATGTATGTGATACCTGGAAAATGTCATTTTTTAAGACTTCTGAGTTTACAAGGATGGTTCTTTGTAAACTGTTCCCAAGCCTATCTTTTGCCAAATCGTTTGATTTCTGAGTTACTTTAAAATATCTGATTGTTGGGGTGCCTGGGTGGCTCAGTCGGTTAAGCGGCCGACTTCGGCTCAGGTCATGATCTCACGGTTCGTGAGCTCAAGCCCCGCGTCAGGCTCTGTGCTGATGGCTCAGAGCCTGGAGCCTGTTTCAGATTCTGTGTCTCCCTCTCTCTGACCCTCCCCCATTCATGCTCTGTCTCTCTCTGTCTCAAAAATAAAATAAAAACATTTAAAAAAAATTAAAAAAAAAAAAAATATCTGATTGTTAATGTGACAAATATTTAGCACCCACTCTGTGCTAGGTGCTAGAGAGATAGTCGTGAACACCATGAACCAGCACACAGTTCCTGCCTTCAAAGAGTTGTCAGCCTGGTGGAGAAAACCAACACATTAAACAGAAAATCGTAAAAACTGATAGGAAGAAAATGATTTCTGGCCATCTAAAGACATATAAGAATTTAATAACCATGGCTGGGAAGATATGACAGAATCTGCATAGGTATTTGATAAACTGGTGTTTGTATTGTTGATGGCTGTTTTATATGCGTTTACATATGTTCTAGCTTGCCTGACCTAATCTGTATTGTACTAAAAAATTACTGAGTAGTAAACAACCTTGTGCTTTTTGTTCTTCAAATACGATACTTTTTGTTATTTAAGAATACAGTTACCAAAAATGGCCTTTGGAATGAATTCAGCCTGGTCCAAACAACTTGCAATCTGATATCATCACACTCTGTCACTAGGACAGTCATATCCATGTGACTTTTAAAAACTAACCCAGCCTTAAAAACCACAAAAGATGCTGGCTCTCCAGTACTAAAAGGTTGCTGGCCTTTGGTTTCAAATATTCAGAAAAGTTGTGGACTCCCTGATTGGGGGGGTGGGTGGGGATATTTGAATCAGATAATTTTATGCACATTTCAGAGATTTCCTCTTTTGATTACCTAACAAGTTTGCTGCCTGTTTCTAAGTATGAACATTTTCATTTTACTTGATCTCAGTGGGAGTGTAATGCAGGAAAGAGGGAGAATTCTGTTCTTTAGATTATGAAAAGTGGTTACTGTGTAGAAGTTGAAAAACTTGTGTTAAAGAATCACTACTATCAGATAGTAAAAACGTGCATTTTTTTTTTCATTTTACATCTAGCGTTCAATAAAGATTAGAGATTCAAAATTTGGTTTAGCTCTTGTCATAGAAAGCTCTCAGCAGGTAAGATATTTTCTATTTGTATTAATCTTTAATAGATTTTTTAAACTATATGACTGTCTATATTTTTAGTTTTATTTCTATAGTAACCGGTTTACATCCAAGAAGAATATTAGCTATAACATGAAGTTATATGAAAAGTTTAAAATCATGCAGTAATTGTCCACATAGGAAGAACCTTGCTTATGTTTGTTTCTTTGTTGGGCAGACATAACCATTATCATCATTATGATTATCATTTTTTTATGTTTATTTATTTATTTTGAGAGAGAGTGTGTGTGGGAGGGGCAGAGAGAGAGGGAGAGAGAGAACCCCAAGCAGGCTCTGAGCTGTCAGCATTGAGCCCAACACAGAGCTCCATCTCACAAACCGTGAGATCATGACCTGAGC
The DNA here is from genome assembly GCF_023721935.1 of Panthera uncia. Taxonomy (NCBI): domain Eukaryota; kingdom Metazoa; phylum Chordata; class Mammalia; order Carnivora; family Felidae; genus Panthera; species Panthera uncia. The sequence goes on along the minus strand of NW_026057584.1, from coordinate 62,456,089 downwards.
CAAAATCAAGAGTTGGACCCTCAACTGACTGAGCCACCCAGGTGCCCCATGATTATCGTTCTTAATGACAGAGTTAAGTCACTGTACTTTTCATGTATTATCTCAATCTCTACCCTATGATACAGTTACTATTTTTTCCCCATTTTACACTCAAGGAATCCGAGGCTTAGAGAAGTTAGGAACCTTGCCCATAGTCTCACAACTAGTAAGTGGTGGGGATAGATTTTGATTCAGGTCTGACTGATTCACAAGAGTGTCCTAGGGAAACACAGATATATACAAATAGACACACACATGCACCCTGAGATTATACGGTATCTAATTATAATTGCTGTGCCCCATTAGGCCAGTTCTTTGCAGAAATACATTTAAATAAAACATTTACTTGTAAAATCACTGCTCTTCTAAATTCGAAGTTTGAATATGAATGTCTACTCACTCCTTCCCCTTGGCCTGCAGATTAGTAGCTTCCATTTACTGAGTGCTTGCTAATGTTCCAGGAACTGTATCAAATGTCATGTGTACATTATTTTATTTAATACAATTAGATAACTGTTTTATGGTTAGAAAACTGAGGCTTAAAAGATTAAGGAAAATATGTTTCCCAGCATCAGATAGTAAATTTGTTGTAAAACACAGAATTTGAACCCAAAAGTATATGCTCTCACCTTTCACAGAATGCTACTTAATTGTTTTTTAAGATTTTTTTTAAAGTAATCCCTACACCCCATTTGGGGCTTGAACCAACCCCAAGATCAAGAGTCACATGCTCCTCTGACTGAGCCAGCCAGTCGCCACCCCCCGCCCCCCACCACTACTTAATTTTTTAACACTCTTCAACAACAATCTGTCGTGATCAGGTTCCTTTCCTAATTCTTCAAGGAGAGAGCCTCAGCTAGGCCATTCCCTTTCTTCTTTTAATATGGTTTATTGTTTTTCAAGGTCTAGCTCAAGAAAAGCTTAGTTCCCTTGGCCATCATAATATGCAGTGTATTTTTTTTTAATCTTAAAATATCATCTTTGATATTTATAGATGAAATGATGTGATATCTGGCTATGCTTCAAAATAATCCTGAGGGGTGAGAGGAGGAGATTTGGGGGAGAGGGAGGTTAAATATGGAACAGAGTTGGCCACACATTGCTACTTGTCAAAACTAGAGATGGCTACATACGTGCTTATTGTACTCTTTCTTCTATTTTTGTATGTGCTTTCAATTTTTCATTACAAAAATTTTAAATGAAAAAATCAGCTTACCTGTGGTGCTCTGAAATAAAGACTAGAGTTATAGTTTATTATATACTGTGATTACCATTCCCAGGCTTGTTTTTTCTTTTCTTTTTTCTTTTTTTTTTTTTTTTTTTTTTGTACAGAGTGGAGGATATGTTCTTGGCTTTAAAATAGATCCTGTGGAAAAACTACAAGAATCAGTTAAGGAAATCAATTCACTTCACAAAGTCTATTCTGCCAGTCCTATATTTGGAGTGGATTATGAGATGGAAGAAAAGGTAATTAGTTCAGTATGTAAAATACAGAGTACGCTGAATTGCTTTTACACATCTATAAAATTCAGACATAAATACATGTGTACAATTTTGAACTTTGTTTAAAACGATGAATGTACAGACTGCTCAGTGAGCATGACCCCCTCAGCCATCACAAATTTGCAGCTATCCACCTGTCTGTCCACTGGCTGCTCCGTCGTCATTCCTGCCCTTCTAGGTGAGAGGTTTATTCAGAGAAGCGTCCACGTGCAAGGCTCCTATGATGTGGAAAGACTTCAGTCTCTCACGCTGTTTGGTTTTTATTCCACTTCTGCCTCCCCTTAGCATTTGGGCAAACCTTACAGGCCTTACAGATACAATGCTTTTCTCACAGAGCCCCACCATATAGCAACTCCAGGAGTCTACTCCATCAATAGGGCCAGGTCCGTTCCCTATTCATCAGTGCCTCTGACATACCAGTTAGGAAGTATTTTGAGTATCATGTCCATATGTCTGCTCTTTGCTTTCTGTATGATTTCTGGCTTTTGCCCCCAAACCCACCCTGCTCTCCAGGTACATGAACTCTCCTTTGGCTTTATTCTTCAGCCTCTCCAACTAGGACCCTTGTCATCTGGTCTGTCACTGGTGTCCTCACCAGCCACTACATCGGAGATGTCCTCACTGTCTGCTCTGTCAGTGGGACCCTTGCCAGAGGTTCTGTCTCTGGTGCCCTCACTGACTAGTCTTCTCACAGGTGCCCTTGCTATCTGTTATTTTGCTCAGGCCCTCACCGTACACTGTTACTGGTGCCCTTGCCACCCCCTGTCAGTAGTGTCCCTGCTGGCACTCAGCATGTTGAGCCATATCACAAAGCATATACATTACCTGTCTCTTCTGCTCTCGGACTACAGTGCGTGAGGGAGAAGATCAAGTAGGGCTGGACAGCTAAGTTCAAATCCACACCCTCTGGCTTCAGCCAGGCCTTTGTTGCCTGGTAGCACTCCTTGCACGCAGTTTTTTCTCTCCCTGTAGTACTCTGTATATAGCCCCCTCCCTTCCAGCTGAAACTTCTCTGTGGGTTGCTGACTGCATTATACATACGTTCATGTATTTCATCTCCTTAACCGTCATTTTCTGTTTTCCTCCCACTCTGCACTTCCTTCGGCATTCTCCCTTTCACTCGGCCTTCTCTGTACATTGCTCAGCAATGTCAGCCGTCCTCCAGTTCCGTCCACGTACACTGCTGTGCACGACTCCCACATCTTTTGTTCCGACCTCGACACGTTCTCTCATATTGCCAAGCCCCCAAATATTTATGAAGATATTCACATAAATGAGTGTTCCAAATAACATAAATTGAATTTCTCACTTAAAAGTTTATCTGAGTAATTTAAGTAAATAAATAATTTTCCAAGTCTCTAAGCTACCCTGGGACTTGATTGCATACCTCAAACTTGGCATACCTAAAATGCTATCATTTTTCTCCAAAGCACCATCCTACTGATGGACCTATTTGTTTATTTTTAGCATTAGTCAAAGTCAGCCGTGCTCAAAAGCTGAGATTTCCTTTTTTGTTTTTCTGATTGTCTGATTTCATACATTCAGTCAATCATACAGCCTCCTCCCTTTTCCTATCCCTTTCTTTACACTCAGACCACAATTACTGTTATGACTTTTCCTTCCAGAATAATGTTGTGGAACAAGCATGTTCCTTGGAACCTGGCAAACCTGACTTTAATCCCCATCTCACCATTTATTTGTGATTCTAGGCAAATTTGAAGTACAATTTTCTCATTATAAAATGAAGATAATCTCTCTCACAAAGTTATTGATCATGTCCATGAAATGCCTGGCATATGAGAGGCACTCAGGATGTTAATTCTCCTACAAATTCTCTGCTTTTCATTTCTTCTCTTTTCTTCTTTTTTGATCCGCAGTGCATAATAGCCAGCCATAATGACTCACTCTTATCATCTTGTGTTAAGCCCCTACTCAAAAGCCACCTCTTCAGGGAGGTCTTCCCTGACTACCATCTAAAACAGCAGCCTCCGTCATTTTTTTGTCCCTTATCCTTGCTTGCTGACTTGCTTGCTTCTTTTATTTTTGGTACCACTCATCAGTCTTCATTGTAAATAATCTCCATGCAGTCAGGGATTTTCATCTATTTTCTTTAACCACTGTATCTCCAGCAATCAGAACTAACACATAATAGGCTCTTAGTGAATATTCATAGATGTTGAATGGCTGCATTGAACACCTACTGTTCCAATTCACTGCTCTAAGAACTTTATATGCATCATTTCATTTAATCCTCCCAACAGTACTCTGAAGTATAGTATTATTATCCTTATCTCACAGTTAAAGAGATTGAGGCTTAGCTAGGTTAAGTTACTTATACACAGTTACACAACTGTGAATGTGGTTGAAACATTCAGGCTGTCCTCAAAGAATCAGGTCGCTCTTGTCAAGTAATACACTTCTACCCTACACACCCCTCCCATCAATTACCTATAGTATAGATAAAGTCTAAATTCTTTGGGCTGGTATTAAAGAATTTCAGTAGACACCAGTCTACATTTCCTACCTTATCTGCACAGCCACAGTATCTGGTTGTACAGCTTGTGCACTGCCCAACTATAAGAACCTGGTAAATGTAGTGTGAATGATGCTCCTTTGAGGTTGTTCAATACAGTAGCCCTGCTAGCTTCTTCTGTCTCATGGGACTCTTATATTCTGACCATACTGGATTATTCATCATTCTTCAGCCACATCCTGTGGTTTCTCACCTTTGCTGATGCTGGTCCCCTCTGCCAGGAATACCCTTTCCCCTAACCCTACCTATGGAAGCCATCTTCATCCCAAAAGGCCTACCTTATATGCCACTTTTTTCTTCATGAAAATTTCTGGGATTCACAAGCCAGAAGTCGTGCTGTCTATATACATTTTTATTATAATAGATAAATTGCATTTGTTACAGCTACTTTTCATTGGTTAAACCATATGATATTAATCTTTGACCATTTTTGACTAGTAAAAATGGCAATTTCATATGTTTCAACCTAGTATTTAATTATTTGTAATTGTGTTTTATCTGTTGCTCCCTTCCCACGAGATTACAGACCTTTTGTAAGGACAGGAACTTTTTACCCTTGGTAGTACTAGCATAGTGCCTAACACACCAAAGATACTAAAACATTTGAAAAATGAATATCAGTACCATATTTTATTTCGCTTTACCATTAGAATAGTCCGTGCAAATCATAGTTCTTTTACTTTTCACAAATTCTGTTTAATGACCATTTCAGTTTTAAGGAAAATGGAAAATTTGCTGTTATCCAAACTTAGTTTTTTTTAAACCATGTGAAAGAAAATCAGATAAAGTCCAATGAGAGTTTTTTTCTTTAAGGATATCTCTAAGTATCATATTAAGTATGTGTAAATTTGTCATTTTAATATTTTTGATGATATTGACTTCATATTTAAAACCTTGATGTTTAACTGATTACTCAAGGTAATTTTAATAGAATATAAATTATGGTGTATCTGGGTGGCTCAGTTGGTTAAGCCTCTGACTCTTGATTTCGGCTAAGGTCATGATCTCACAGCACATGAGTTTGAGCCATGCTTCAGGCTGCTGGCAGTGCAGAGCTGCTTAGGATTTTCTGTCTTCCTCTTTCTTTGCCCCTCCCCTGCTCTCTCTTCTCTCTCTTCTCCCTCTCTCTCTCTCTCTCTCTCTCACACACACACACCCACACAAGTAAATAAACAGAATATAAACTATGCAGTGATTTTTCTAAGATTTGAGTAGTTTGCAACTGTTTTATCCTTTTACAAGTATTTACAATTCTCACAGCACATTTTACTAAAATTATTTGTTGAATTACTATCACCTCTTTGATGCATTTTAACATCTGCTGATTTTTAGCCACAGCCCCTTGAAGCTCTGACAGTTGAACAGATTCAAGATGATGTAGAAATAGACTCTGATGATCACACGGATGCTTTTGTGGTGAGCATGATGAAGACGAGCTACTGAAAATCTTATGATTTTTAAAATCTGAGTCATGTTTAATTAAGTAATGGCTTAAGTATGTAAAACACCATAGAACGTGAGACTTTTTGAGAGTTATCTTACATATGAGTTGGAAAGCAATTTTTTCTTTAAGTTAGGGACTTGTTCTTTGAAATTACCTTTAAGTTACCAAACTGGGAAATAGTTTGAGAACACAATTATTCGGAGGATTTCAGATCTGCAAAAGATTTTTCATACCGAAGAATAATAGAACATGCTAGTTAATTAAATTAATTTAAAAATCTATACTTTTCATAATTAGTCTTTATGAGATGGACTTCCCTTCGATTTATTGGCGTATTACCTTAAAAAGGATATTTGAACAATGAACTTTTCTGTTGCAAATTTATATTATTTAGCTTTCATAGCCAGAATAATAATAATGCTTTCTATATATGGTGGTGTATAAATCTGACTAGCATACCTCTCTGGGAACAAGTATTTTTAAACAAGTGTGAAATTCGTGTAAAATATTTAATTATAAACTACTACTACCTCAAATGTATGCATTTGCTGATACATTGAAGCACTGATTGCTTTGTTTTGTTTTGCCAGCATCTTCTTCTAAACCAAAAGTAGGGATAAAATTTTATAGCTTTTAAGTCATTCTTTTTATCTCCTTTCGGGTTAACAATGCTAATTATGTACTAATTACAAAGCACATTTTTTGGAGCTTAAAGCTTGTAGTCACTACTAATGATTGGCAAGTTAAATCTGCTGCTAGCATAGTAAAGATAGATGACAAGAGCATTAGACAGAATGAAACAGAATGTGAAATATATGTAGTTACACAGTTGTTTTATAAATGAATTACCTATTTCTTAGTCCACTCACCTATTACATGTTGAGTATGTGAAATATTATTTTCTTTGTCTTATAGGCTTATTTTGCTGATGGCAATAAGGTAAGGACATTTTACCTATAGTATATGAAAAAAAAACTTTCTGTATTCTAACATTTAGTATTCACAAAACTTATGTGAATCCTATTTTTTGTTTTTTTTTCCCTCTTCCTTGCCCACCTTCTTCATTCCCATCTCATCCTCTTATCTCACAAAAAGCAACAAGATCGTGAACCTGTATTTTCAGAAGAACTGGGGCTTGCAATAGAGAAATTGAAGGATGGATTCACCCTACAGGGACTTTGGGAAGTGATGAGTTGATCTTGAGTTGAGCTGGATTTCTATTTAAAGATATCTCAAGATTAAGTACTAGTCGCCTGCTATAAGGCATGGAATAGTTTTTACATTTACAGAAAAAGCTTTTAAGAAAGAGGGGTTTTTTTAATGATTAAGGAAAAACTCATTTATCTAAGATTTTATTGCCTCTCTTCTAAAAATTATATTTAAAATTGTAATCATCACATATCTGGTTTGTAAATATGTTTATTTTGTATCTAATGCTTGTAAATTATTAGTCTACAGATATTAAAAGACTGTATCTTGTTGGGTTAATAAAGAACTTATGCAGCACCATTTAATGTTTTGAAAGCATTATTTAAAACAATAAGATTATTCTTATGGAGTTATCAAAATACTGCTTTTTTAATTTTAAAATCTGGTAAATGAATTATCAAAAAGCTCCAAATGTAAACGAACTCTAATATAAATTATGACCCTTAAACTTGTCATGTTTAGGTGACCATTTCTGTAAAACCTAAAAATTATAGCTAACTCTGAAGTATATCAACCCCTGTGTAATGTTTTGGGCACTATTTTATAAGTAATTTCAATATAGATTTGACAAGAATACATTTATTTAGTAAGGAAATAGTTTTAAATAGTTTGTAAATAAATAGTTCATTTATTGACTTTCTCCTTGTTTGTATTCATTGAAACTTCTTTGAAGTTTTCAAAAATAGAGTATTCTCAGATTTCTCGGTTAGCTAAGATTTGGCAACTTCTCTGGCATCAGTGTTTTTTGCCACTGCTTGGGTATAAAGAAACACTGTAAGGAACCTTTGTCAAATCATTGAAATCAGCAGAAAGAGCCCTCTTTCTCTAAAGAGAAAGGAATGTTTTAGAAACATTAAAATGAGATGCAACGGTATGTACAACCATAAACACATAGTACAACCAAATGCTAACCTGAGTTTAATAAAAATCAGTGAACAAAAGCTATACATTGGTTTCTTTATCTAAAAAGGAAAAGATTTGTACATTTTTAAAGGTGGGGTTAGAATAAACAACCTATGTTAAGGGGAGAAAAGGTTGTTTGAAAAATTTATACAGGTCACAAAATGCTGCCAGGAATATATTTAAATAGTTTTTCAAGCAAAACAAACTTCATAATTGCTTACTAGTAAGGAATCTTAAATGTCATAGCATGGTGTTTGCATCTGACTCATTAATCTTTTCAAATGTTAGTTGTTACTTGTAGAGAGAAATGAGTCATTTATTGTTTAAACACGGGAGCAGCTGTTCATTTTTTCTAGTGTGTTAAAACCTTCACTGACATCTATAAATGGAAAAAAGAGTCAATGAGCTCTTCTTTCAGCTGTTGTTTTAGCAGCTGACAGTACCATTGACTTCACTGTGATGTAAAATAAAAGAAAAAGTCTTTACCCATGGGTAGAAATCTTGAAGTTTAAAAATACAGAATTCACTGATCTGGGGGCATTTATTCATTCGACAAATATTTATGGAGCACACAAGGCCCTGGGGCTATAGCATTGAACAAAGCAAACCAAAAAAACTTCCTGTCTTCATGGAGCTTATATTCTTTTGAGCATTTTCATGAATACCAAAATTTGAAATTATACAGTATTTCTATAGCCCCACTGAGTTCGGAAACTGTGACAATATAATTTTATAATAAAATAGTTCATGAAGAGGTATACAATGTCATCTGCATATAAACAAAGGATCAATTTTTTTTCAAATCATGACTTCTGCATTCCCTAATCAATATGGTGTTCTATTATAATCGAGAACTTAAATTACGATTTCAGTTATATATTCTTTTCTTTTTCCTTATATAGTCTTGTTTTCCAAATTATGCAGGTGATATATAGCACTTCTTCCTCAGTCTGCTGTAGTCTGTTGATAACATTGTTTTCATGGAGTTATATCTGTATTTTAACTTTTTATTTAATGAAAGGTTATCTTCAACATTTAAAATCACAGAGTATCTTTAGTAAATCATATTATATTTGAGTTTTTTCTTTCCCTATTGTTGACTTTTAACTATTTCTATTTCTGTCTAAGCTTGATGACTCCTTTTAACCTTTTGCCTTTATTTTACTTGTTTTATTATTGTTTGCCACATCAGATCCTTTGTAGAGCAAGGCAGGGTATGAATAAATAATTTTATCATTTAATTCAATACAAATTAGGGTTTTTCCATTTAAGAATAAAGATAATTCGGAATGTCTTAGAAAACTAGCAATTTCTCTGTATTTATTATTTCAATTATGGTGGGGTATTATTATTGATGGTTTTTAAAAATAAAATTACAGTACATAAACAGAAGTTTTTAAGTTTCATACTTCTAAAAGAAAATTGTAAATCCCACTGTTTTAAATAGAAAATAAAAATTCGTATGTAACACTTATTGGAAAAGGGATTTTGCTTATGAGTATTCAGATGAACTCACCTCATATTCTTGACCTTTGCATCATTAATTCAGACAGCCAAGGAGTTTGCCACTAGACCATTTTTAGCGGACTGACTCATTTTTTATGATTCAGTTTTCTGTTAGTTCAATAAACATTTTCTTTAAACATGCCTTTATTGACATATGCTGTAATGCTTTATGTATTTTAAAGCTTTCTACTTCATTTAAATCCCCTGTTTCTTAGCTGTTTCCTTAGTGATTAAAAGTTCCAGTTGTTCCCTTCAATCTATAACAGCTGCAAGAACAACTCTTCTTTCCAAACCAGCTCTCCTAAATTCCCGTTGTTAGAGTGGGTATCTATATTTAGCCGGTGGGATTAAATTGCAAAGGCTTCAAGCTGGGCAAAGCACACTGATCTGCCTTTTTACAGCTAGACCTGTGTGCTGCGAGGAGCTAAGGCCTTCAGTGTCCCCTTCCTTACCCAGGTTACTCACAAAATGGATTCCCAGCGGGAACTCACAGAGGAACTGCGGCTTTACCAATCCACCCTTCTTCAGGATGGTCTAAAAGATCTCCTGGATGAAAAAAAATTCATCGATTGCACCCTAAAAGCAGGTGACAAAAGTCTTCCTTGCCACAGATTGATTTTGTCAGCTTGTAGTCCTTACTTCCGTGAGTATTTTTTATCTGAAATTGATGAGGGGAAAAAAAAGGAGGTAGTATTAGATAATGTGGATCCTGCTGTATTGGATTTAATCATCAAGTACCTGTACTCTGCCAGTATTGATCTCAACGATGGAAACGTGCAAGATATTTTTGCCTTGGCCAGCCGCTTTCAGATCCCCTCGGTGTTCACTGTCTGTGTTTCCTATCTTCAGAAAAGACTTGCTCCTGGTAACTGTCTAGCCATCTTAAGATTAGGACTTCTTCTTGACTGCCCGAGACTTGCGATCTCTGCCCGTGAATTTGTGTCTGATCGTTTTGTACAGATTTGTAAGGAAGAGGACTTCATGCAACTATCTCCGCAGGAACTGATCTCAGTCATTTCAAATGACAGTCTAAATGTGGAGAAGGAAGAAGCGGTATTTGAGGCGGTGATGAAATGGGTGCGAACAGACAAGGAAAACAGGGTCAAAAACCTTAGCGAAGTGTTTGATTGTATTCGTTTTCGCCTTATGACAGAAAAATATTTTAAAGATCACGTTGAGAAAGATGATATAATTAAAAGCAACCCAGAACTCCAGAAAAAAATCAAAGTTCTCAAAGATGCCTTTGCAGGCAAACTCCCAGAACCTAGCAAAAATGCAGAGAAGGCTGGGGCTGGGGAGGTGAATGGTGATGTTGGTGATGAAGATTTACTTCCTGGTTACCTGAATGACATTCCCAGGCATGGAATGTTTGTCAAAGACCTCATCCTCTTGGTGAATGACACAGCTGCCGTGGCTTATGATCCCACAGAAAATGAGTGCTACCTCACTGCACTGGCTGAGCAGATTCCCCGAAATCATTCTAGCATTGTTACCCAACAAAATCAGGTGTATGTGGTAGGAGGACTATATGTGGATGAAGAAAATAAAGATCAACCTCTACAGTCCTACTTCTTCCAGGTAAGAAGGGCTAGTTTTCTAAAAGTAGAGATGTAAAGGAAAGGCTGCTGTTTACTACCCAGTTACCTGATGTGTGAATCATTCAGGCTGCTTGCATTTTATTCTACTGGATGTCCTATCCAGTCCCTTGCACCTTTGCTACTTACAGAGCTGACAGAAGTACTTAGATCAGTTAACTTAACTGCTTGTTAATATTTAATAAAAGGTTTGGTGAAGAATGAGGTTCTAATTAATGTGTAAGTGAGGACTCAGATTTTTTTTACACTCTTTTACCCACAGTGTTAAGTTTATAGCTGATGGTGACTATAATCCTTCAAAACCCAGTGTGTTAGTAAAACCTAAATTGAAACTTTTAACCCATTAAGTAGGTTAATGTATTTCTCTAAACCGTAGTACTTCCACATTGCAAAAATTATAATTGGTCAGATTTTCAGCCTTTTTCCAGGTTTTCTTGAACTGATTTGAAATTCTTAAGGGTGGTATTTTATCTGTTATTTATGTTTACTGCCTAAAATATAATTTTGTTGAAAATGAAGAGAACTTATATAACTTAATTTACAAACTTTGGGTTACCTTCTGGGAAAAACTACAAAGGTGTCACTAATTTGAATTCATCAATTATATTTAGAAATTTTTATTTACGATGATTTTTTATTTATGACAAGTGACCACATGTATTTGGATCAGAGTTGTACTTCGACATCATACCAATTTAATCTGTTTTGTGAAACCACAGATGTGTCCAAGAAACCAAATACTCCCAACTAAACTCTTTATAGTTTGTTTGAAGTGAGTTTGTTTCATATTATTAACACATTATATTTTATCCGTTTATGAAGGAATCAGTGGCTTACCCTTTATCTTTAATAATGCCAATTTTTAAGCTACTTTGTAGCTTACAGCTAGCTCAGATGAGTTTGTTTAGATCATAGCTACTCATGGCCTGAGGTTTATGGGCACTTGAACTGGAAAGGCCAAAGATAAGTGTAGAATGTCATACCACAGTCACTGTGTGCTCTCAGTGTGTGACATACTGTGCCTTCACAAAATACTACCTTTAACCAGCTTTTCCTAATCTTGAAAAATGTAATATATATGTTAATCATTCTTAATTTTCAAAGTTCCATTGAAAAATGTTAACTATGAAATACAAAAATAAAACAGAAGCTATAATCCTAAGTGTTTGAATGCATGCCAGAAAATTTCCTAAGCTCTAATTTTAAAATCAGTGAAATTTCAGAAAAGCCAAATTGAATTTAAAAGGCAATCATTATATCTAGGAAGTAAAAATGACATAAAACACAAATGGACAGACAGGTATCTAGAAATCATAGATCAAGGAATACTTAACAGTATTATCTTTATTCTCTTCCATCCTGTTACTACTTTTTTTTTTTTAATTTAAATCCAAGTTAGTTAACATATGGTGTAATAATGATTTCAGGAATAGAATTTAGTTGTCACTTACATATAACACCCAGTGCTCATCCCAACAAGCCCATCCCCCCACCCCCACCCCTCCAGCGACCCTCAATTTGTTCTCTGCCTTTAAGAGTCTCTTATGGTTTGTCTCCCTCTCTGTTTTTATCTTATTTTTGCTTCCCTTCCCCAATGTTCATCTGTTTTGTTTCTTAAATTCCACATAAGAGTGAAATAATATGATATGTGTTTTTCTCTGACTGACTTATTTCACTTAGCATAATATACTTTAGTTTCATCTACATTGTTGCAAATGGCAAAATTTCATTCTTTGTGATCACCGACTACTCTTACTTTTATGGGCACAGCCTCTCATTTCTGGTTCAAGAAACCTGTTCAATGTTCTTTATAGCTACGAAAACAGCTACACAAAGTTGAAAAGGTCAACTCTCTGTCATTGCCCATGACTTGCTTCTCTTAAAAGGGACAAATAGTGCAACAAGATGCCAGGATAAAAACACCTGACTGTAAGAAGGGTTATTTATGACTCACAAGAAAATATATGAGAATTTCAAGGTTTATATTGTATTTTTCTGCTTGATCCCGTCTGTTTAGAATGTATTAAGTTAGGAGTAGTATGATCTTTGATTGTGTACTATAAATAGATTATGAGAATTTTTTACCTAAGAGAGGGTTGTTTGTTTTGTTTTGTTTTTCATAGAATTAAAAGATTCATCAAATCTTTGAACAGGATCCCATTTTAAAGTAATGTAGGTCCAAACCCTGATTTTAAGGATGAGGAAACTGGAGCCAGACAGGTTAAATAGCTTGACAGATCATCTATAAAAGAGCCTGGTAGACAGTACTGTTACATCTGCTGTACTAAATGCCCTGATTGGGGAGAGGATGGTGATGTGGACAGTCCTGTACAGTGTGGGCAGTTAACTCTTTAGTCTGGGATTGTAATTGCTGTTCCCATTTTTAAAAAACAGTGGATTTATATAGCTTGTTTTTGAATATCACTTAAAAGCTCTGTGCTTGACCAATTATTTAACCTTTCTGTGCCTCAGTTTTCTCGTCTGTAAAACAGATAATAAAAGTGGCAATCCTGGAGGACTGAATGAGATTACCCGTGTAAAGTGTTCCGTACGCAGCCTGTCACAGAGTCCAAACTTCATAAATGTTCATCATTATTTCTACTATACTACACACCACTTCCTTGCTGAAAGGACTTTTTTTTCAAAAATGAAAAAATTAGCGATCACAACCTAGATGTTAAAATTTGTGTGGGGCGCCTGGGTGGCTCAGTCGGTTGAGCGCCGACTTCGGCTCAGGTCACGATCTCGCGGTCTGTGAGTTCGAGCCCCGCGTCGGGCCCCTGTGCTGACAGCTCAGAGCCCGGAGCCTGTTTCAGATTCTGTGTCTCCCTCTCTCTGACCCTCCCCCGTTCATGCTCTGTCTCTCTCTGTCTCAAAAATAAATAAATAAATAAAAAAAACGTTGAAAAAAAAAAATTTGTGAATGCAGACCTAACAATGCATATGTGAGGATTAAACTGCTCATTTTATCTAGTCTTAATTAGTACTTGCTTTAACCAAAGTTATGAGGTGAAATATACATAGGCTTCTACAGAGACCCTCCCTTGACCACAGCCCTTATTATCTGCACCTACTCTTGGTATCCAGTTATTCTGGGGTTTATTCCTTCTTCTGCTACACAGATGTAGCACTACAGAGAACAACAAATCTGTAACTGCACTCCTTCAAAAAGCAATTTTCTCATGCCTTCATGTCCTAAAATGCAAAGTGGAAAAACGTAAAATTACCAATAGTAAGCGCTGAAACTGATACCTGCCACACCAGAATTACCTACCCGAGAGCATGGGCACCTAGAGAGCTGTCTGAGGCTTGCAGAAGTAGCAGCAGCAAACACAAGCAAGTTACTTCCTAATACAATTTTAAAAAAAGACAGAGGCGAGGGTTTTTCCAATGACTTACAGCAAAAGGCTAGGAGGTTATAGCCAGAACCCTGCCTATGTCAGAAATAATAAAGCGAAACAGAGAGAAACCTACACAGTTTTGAAGAAAAGAAAAAAGATATTGCCTAACATCCCAGTTGTCTGTGGACTGAGCGACAGGTCCAGCTGTCCTGGCTTGGGGAGCATGTTAAATATAGCATTCGGGGGTCACTCACATACACCCTCCCTACAGTCACAACTTCTCTTCCCCAAGGAGCTAACAGTATTAGGATGCTTTTTTCGAACCTGAACAAGACAACATGGGAAGAAACTTTGACAAGAAACCTCACAGTTCTAACCAAACTCTAGTGACTCTATTCTCTTTTTCCAGATTTTGTTACTTAGCTATTTTGGTAAACCAAGCAGAATTTCTCATTTTTCTTGGTAATCCAGAGGTAAAATATGATACTTTTGGATTGCAGTTTTATTTTACCTGCAACATCTTTGACTATCTCAGTGTATTCTTTTTTAATATATATATTTTAAGTTTATTTATTTTGAGAGAGAGAGAACAAGCAGGGGAGGGACAGAGAGAGAGGCAGAGAGAGAATCGCAAGCAGGCTCCATGCTGTCAGCACAAAGCCCGATGCAGGGCTTGATTTCACGAACTGTGAGATAGTGACCTGAGCCAAAACCAAGAGTCAGATGCTTACCCAGCTGAGCCACCCAGGCGTCCCACTATCTCAGTGTATTGTAAACAACACATAGAATATAGCATATTTCTTGGAACAACTGTAACTCTTTTCTAACAAGCTGTACAATTCCTTATATATTTTTCTTTCAGCTTGACAACATAGCATCCGAGTGGGTTGGACTTCCACCTCTGCCATCAGCCAGGTGTCTCTTCGGTCTGGGAGAGGTAGATGACAAAATCTATGTAGTTGCAGGCAAAGACCTTCAAACAGAGGCTTCGCTGGATTCAGTATTATGCTATGATCCCGTGTAAGTTGCCATGACATTCCTGTTTCGTAAGCATTCAGGTATATGAATGCCCATTACATATTCATAGCTTTAGAACCTAGAATTAACTGAAAGCATAGAAAACGTGTTTCAAAGCATAGAAATTCTACCGTCTTCTCATTTCAGGACTGCAAAATGGAATGAAGTTAAAAAACTGCCTATCAAAGTCTATGGCCATAGTGTGATTTCACATAAGGGGATGATATATTGTCTAGGAGGAAAGACAGATGACAAGTAAGTACCTAAAATCTCCTTATGGTTTACATCCAAATGATTTTCTTTAACATTTTTTTAAGTAAGCTCTACCCCCAACGTGGCGCTTGAACTCACAAACCTGATCAAGAGTTGCATGCTTAACTGACTGAGCCAGCCGGGCGCCCCTCCAAATGATTTTGTTATTGCAAGAGTTCTTCCCTCCTTTCATCTGAATCTACATACTGAAATGAGACTTGGTTCTCACTTACAACATTTTGGAAGTGAAAGTTTCAAAATAAAATTTTGAAAAGCTATTGGAGGATATTATAAATGATTTCTGAAGGGAAACTGTATAAAAGTTAACAGTTGCTAAAGTATCAAAAAATAAATAAAACTTGTTAAAGTAAATGTGTAGATATTCAGCATATTGCTAGGAACTAGCATGATACCGCCCTCATAAGCATTCTTACAGTTGAAAAGCAGCATTTAGGAGCATAATCAAGTCTTTTTCATTATATTTCACTACGTTAAAGCCAGTGGGCTTTCTTATTCTTTTGGCCACAACTAGATAAAAACTAAGTGTACCTCTTTAATGTTATATCTAAAATATAACTGCTAAACCAATAGTGCATTAAAATATCATGGATTTGTACTTTACCTTCATAAAAGAATTTAGATAGGTGAGTTTGAAACTGAGGAGCCTGGTGACAGAAAAGAAAGCAGTTATTTCCTAAACAATGTTTCACTGATTTACTCCTGGACAGAGTAAAAATATTTAAATATTTTGATAGTCAAAATATTTAACAACTGGTCACAAAGAGGCATTGATCAAACAGAACAGCTGCATCTGGTACACCCATGGCTGCCTAGTTTCTTGTGAGAAAAACAGGATGAAGATTCATATAACTTGATTTCTAGGCACTTCTCAAGGGATAGGTAATTAGGAAAAGGATCTTGTTACTCAAAGGGAGAAGTGACTTCAGAGGGCTCCAAAAGTCAGTCGGTTAAGCCAGGAGCCTGTCTGGTAAAATGAAGATTTTCAGTTTAAATAGTGAGAACTAATGTCCTGCCTCTGAAAACTCTGCCTAATTTGGCTTGTCCTCATTTGCCCGAGCTACTTAACAAATAGAGATAATCCTGGAAAGGGAACCAGAATTAAGAATTATAAGGGCAAAGCAGGAAAGGAGAGTAGAATATGGAAATGTGCTAGAAATAAAGAACTCTATATTCTGAGTTAACAATTAATGGTTATTATTAAATTAAAATGACAAATAGCACAGGAAATGTGATTTTAAAAAGCAATGGGAACCTAACAAGCAAAAAAAAAAAAAAAAAAAAAAAAAAAAAAAAAAGAAAGAAAAGAAAAGAAACAGACTCATTGATATAGGAAACAAACGGGTGGTTACCAGAGTGGGGAGATGTTGGGGATGGGTGAGACAGGTAAAGGGGATTGAGAGATACAAATTTCCAATCATAAAATAACTCATGGGGATGTAATATACGGATAGGGAATGTAGTCAATAATATTGTTAACAACTTTGTATGGTGACACATGATAACTAGACTTACCCAGGGGGATCATTTCATAATGTATAAAAATATCAAATCACTATGATATACATCTGAAACTAATACGATATGGTATGTCAGTTATACTTCAATTAAAAATAAAATAAAATAAAAATAAATGACTAATTGTTTAAAAAGAACAATGGGTTTTATACAGTCTATCCATATTCAAAGATAACATATTCTGATATTTTAATATTTTCCTTAATCCCAGCCATTCCCATAATTTAAAGGAAGGCCATATTACAAACTTAGTGCAAAATCTTATTTGGGGTATTTTTCCTGAGTAAATAGGATGGAAAATGTGTATTAAGCAGTGTTCTGACTTTGAAAATCTACTGACCCTGCCAAATGATTTAAATTGTTTCCTTCAAGTGGTATTAGTAACCAGGAAATTGATATGTCAGTAAGAAGCATACAGGTCTTGTTGGTAAGAATATATTAATCTTGAGAGTATGATTAACCAAGACAGCATTGCTTGATGAATGCCAAAGAACTTTGAAATGAGTCATTATCTAAAAGTAAGCACTAAATCTCACTAGTTAACACCACTGAATTTGAAGAACATAGTTTTGTATCATGACCTTGTCAAGAAGTTTTAAAATAATACCCATAGTCAAATATTAGAGGAAATGCTTCTACTCCAGATATCTGGTCTTTCATAAGACTAAAGAAAAAAGTTGTCCTCCTAAAACGTTGGGAGTATTGTTTGTTGGCTTTTTTGCTTTACCAAATATATCCAGGGGCACCTGGTTGGTTCAGCTGCTACAGCATATGACCCTCGGTCTTGGGGCTGCGAGTTCAAGCCCCACATTGGGTGTAGAGCTTACTTTAAAAAAGCAAAAACAAAATTAAAAAGCCCACAAATATATCCAGTTGATGAATTATTATTTAGCATTTTGAACTCCTATCAGTAAATTATGGATAACCTTAAAGAACTCTGAGGAACATACTAAGAATAATTCAGATGAGTACAGGTTTTCCTGGTAGCATTTAGCATATAAAACTGCTCTCCTTACTCATCTATTCAGACGACTAGTTGTCTAATCTATAGTCCCAGATTTCTTAAAATGCACTGGTGTATTAGTAGTATACTAAAATGAAACAAGCCATCATATTATGGAGTTAAATTTAAAATAGGTACTTTCATACCTAATTATTTTTTAAATTAACTAAGTCATTCCTAGGAGATTCAAACAATAAGATAAACTTAACATTTTTGTTACTTGGCACAAAAAGGGTCTATGATCTTTTTTTTAACTCTATCTGTGTCTTCTGTTGAATTTAGCAGCAGATAGGATTAAAATCCACTCTGGGTGATTGCCGAAAGGAAAGATACTCTACCATCCAGTAGTATATTTAAGTTATAAAATAGTTTTAGTGCCCACATTCGCAATTGTCCTTCACTTGTGTCATAGGCTCAGATTCAGAATACTTATGAGTTTTTCTAATTCTGCTTTATGTATCTGAGATGGGAAGCAATGTTAAACGATTAGTGAAATTGCTTCTTTCAGAAAGGAAGGTTCTAAAAGGACCATTTTGTTGTCTTTTATGTTTACAGAAAGTGTACAAACAGGGTGTTTATCTACAACCCAAAAAAAGGAGACTGGAAAGATGTGGCTCCAATGAAAACCCCTCGTTCCATGTTTGGGGTGGCCATACATAAGGGCAAGATTGTGATTGCAGGAGGCGTCACCGAAGATGGCCTTTCAGCTTCAGTAGAAGCTTTTGACCTCATAACCAATAAGTGAGTTGCTGTATCTTACCAAAGCATATGAATCACTCTACTTTTTAACTTTGGATGAAAATGAAGCTTTCTGATTAGGACATGGGGAGAGGAGGGCAGGGAGGCAAGGATTAAGATGAAGTATGTGGGTTCCTTCTACTGTTATTGGGTGTGAAAAGCCTAACATTTTGATGCATTACATGTGTTTGCAACTTGGAACACATAGTCCTCAAGTTAATGTTGGAGTGTTCAATTTGTCCTTATTTGTTATTAACTTAACTTTATGAATTTAGTCGTGCAAAGGTAATACTTCTGAATAATTATATACACGTGGGTGAATATACATGTCTCCGTATGGTGTTTTGATTTGAAATATGTAGAATGAAAAGACCTCCACTTAGCTTATGATATTTGTAAAGCATGAATGCTTCAAATGGTTAATTCTTTTATACTCTTTATAATTTCTTAATATTTTCACTTATAAGCTTTTATTGGCTTAAAGTTAATATGAAAAGACATTTGACAGATATCGTTTATGTAAAATTAGTCTTTTCAAATTTTTGAGTTCACTCATCTAGATAAATACATAGTTTTTACACTCTTAGTTTAGCAATGAAGAAAAATCAGAGCACTGTCATTACTTTTTTAAGGAACCATGTATGCCTGATTACAAAATACACTTTAGTATCTGAAAATCACCAAGGAACTTTTATGGGACAGGATTTTAAACGATCATTAAAAATCGTGTTTTTGAAAACTATCATATAGGTAAACACTCATAAGAAGTTAAAGCAGTGCACAGAACTATAAACACTCTATGTTCATAGCTTTTTCATGTGTATGTATAGACATTTATATTTATAAATCTGTATGCTTTTTGAAAAAAACAAAATTACACTAAAATGTTGCTTATGGTTATGTCTGGAGGGTATGATCATGGTGGTATTTGTTTTCTTCTATACCTTTTTGTATTTCCAGATTGTCTACAATGTATATGTGCTATTTTTATAGTTAGAAAAACAAATAATATGTTTAGAGAAAGGTCCACTTTTAATGACAGAGAAATAGAATAGAGAGTTGCCAAAATGACTAACTCATTCTAGATTCTTGATACCTCCAACTGATTTTATTAATTTTATCATTAGTTGTCCTATTTCATATGGCTTTAAACATTAAAAAGTTCCCTTAAATCCTTTATTTAAAAAGATGAAGTCATTAAAAAGAAAATTACTAACTCTAGTTTCTCAACTAGGTTAATTACATGCCTTTACTGCAAAGGATTTAGAGATTTCTTGAGAAATGATGGAAACCAGGCTTTTTAAAAATTTGTATTACCATTCAAATGAAATCCAGCACAGTAAGACTCAGGAGCCCTAGAAGTGTACCAACCCCCCAGTTTATGGCACACATTTTGATAACCATTGCTGAACATGCTAATTGATGAAGGTGAAATAGTCCAAGATTGACATATTGAGGGCTTTATATTTAATCTGGTTACATCTTTCAAATAAAGAAATATTTAGCTATTTTTCAGTAGAAAAACTTAATCTTCTAATTTTAGATGCCTATGCTAACTTGAATTTTTAAATTATAATTTCACATAATTGTTCAGTAAATAAATTTGGCATTTCCTTAGGTTTTACATTGACTGTCTTTTCAATAATTCCTAGATGGGAAGTAATGACTGAATTTCCCCAAGAAAGAAGCTCCATCAGTTTGGTCAGCCTGGCTGGATCCCTGTATGCCATCGGGGGCTTTGCCATGATTCAACTGGAGTCTAAAGAGTTTGCACCCACTGAAGTCAATGACATATGGAAGTAAGTTTTTTTGACTCCAATTTTTTGGACCAAAGATTAAATCAAATAACTGATAACCGATAAAGCAATTTTGCAGTAAAGAGTAAGCCAGACTTTCCCAACATGTATGCTTCTTCTTGATAGTAGCTTAAACGCTTTTCAAACCTAATTGAACTTTTGCACGTGCCACTTACTTGATGATCAAGTACTGCTTCTAATTAGCTGTGTGCTTGGGAAAGAACTTATCTAGGCCTTTTTCTTAATCAGTAAAATGAGATTCGGACTGTTGATTCTTTAATAAAGCTCTACTCTGCTCTGAAAGTGTACTGCACTAGGCATCCAGTAGAGTGAGGGCTGCTTCCAAACCTTTCTACCAGAGGGTACTTTATTTCCTAAGAGTTCTGAAGAAACATGTAGTTAACTTCTTGAGTTTTCCACAAATTCATTAATTCTGTTTTGATTCTAACTTAAACCGTTTTTGAGTTTTTGAAGATTCAGTTACAAAAGCTTTTTAAAAAAGAAACAGGTGAAAAGGAGCAATCCATTTTACCCCTCAGATCGATGCTGGGCAGGTCTCCGAAGGATGACACCTGCAGTGGTTACTCAGTTGAATATTTTGAAGTTAGGCTTGAAACGAATGTAGTATTTATACAGTGTGTGGGGGGTGGTGAATTTTACCATAGTTTCTAATACAGTGAATGTCCCCTGGAGACCAGGGCACATACAGGAAGTCTTAGGAGCAGAAGTGTAAGTTGTGTCATGGAGAGCCACATGGTTGGGGCAGGGCATACAGAATGCAGATATCTGGTTACCACTAGGATACCACATGTGTCTGTCAAATGGCACCTGCTGCCTTCAGCCCAGGCACTGTGTTTGCGGATAAAAATTTATAGGAGGCAGATCTCAGTTGCTTGAGGTAAGCATTAGTGAGTTGATACCGTACACTCATCCAGAAACTGCCAAATTCATGCTTTCCCTCTCAGCTGAAGGCCAGCCCCCACTCTCAAGGATGGATGCTCTTCCTTGGTCTGTCACCAGATTGTCTGGAACCTTGGTACTCAAAGTATGGTCTATGGACCACCAGTGGTGGCATCTCCTGAGAGCTTCTTAGAAATGCATAATCCCAGGTCTCACCCCAAATTTAATCAGTATCTTCATTTTAACAAGTGATTTGCTCACTAATTTAAATTTTTAGGGAGGGAGGGAGGCAAACCATAAGAGACTCTTAAAAACTGAGAATAAACTGAGGGTTGATGGGGAGTGGGAGGGAGGGGAAAGTGGGTGATGGGCATTGAGGAGGGCACCTGTTGGGATGAGCACTGGGTGTTGTATGGAAACACATTTGACAATAAATTTCATTTTTAAAAAAATAATAAAAATAAATAAACAAATTTGTAGGGATAGCTTTGGAAGAGCGATCAGTGAAGGCATACCGCCAAGGCCAAGAGTAGAAAGTGGATATTACTGCTTCTATACCTGACCCACCACATGCCTTATTCCCTGGTGAACTGAAAGGCTGAAAGACAGGTGGCTTAACCAAGGAATTATTTTATGCATCAAACATTATTTCCTTGTGTTGTTGTAATAGTAACTAGCTACGTAGAAGGCAAGAAAAAAAGTAGCTATAAAGGGAAGGTAAGTATTACTCATCTTTCCCCACCCCAAAAAAGGAGGAGGAACAAAAAGAAACCAGAGATTTCCAGGGAGGAAAGGAGCTATCTTAGGGAGAAGTTGAGATGGAAAAAGGCTGGAAGCAGTAGGGAAAAAAAGAATGAAATAATGGAGGGCTGAGAAGGTTAGGGTTTTTGGAAAACAGGGATAAGCACAAAGAGTGAATAGGCAGTGATCCTTAACCCTGGCTGCACATTAAAATCACCTGGGATGGGGGTGCCTGGGTGGCTCAGTCAGTTGAGCGTCCGACTTCGGCTCAGGTCATGATCTCATGAGTCCATGAGTTTGAGCCCTGCATCGGACTCTTTGCTGACAGCTCAGAGCCTGCAGCCTGCTTCAGATTCTGTGTCTCCCTCTCTCTCTGCCCCTCCCCTGCTCATGCTCTGTCTCTCTGTCTCAAAAATAAATAAAAACATTAAAGAAAAAAATTTTAAATCACCTGGGAGGCTTTTAAAATATACAAGCGCCTGGACCTTAACGCAGGCCAATTAAATCAGGATTTCTGCAGTGAGGTCCCAAAACCTTCTCAGGTGATTCTACTATGCAGCCAGCGTCAAAAACACTGATGTTAGGGAATGGTGCTGTCAATCAGCTGAATCCCACATGAGCCACTGTGGTTCCTAACGGTGGTCAAAAGCTAAGTTGCTTCAGCAGGAGGATGTTGTAGGCAGCAAAGTAGAGCATCTCCTGCTAAAAGTAGCCCTTATATTGCTGAGGGGAGCCTGAAAGAGGCATCCTCTCTGATTATGTTTGATTTTGCAATTAGGACAGTGGTTCCCAAAGTTGCTTGCTCACTGGAATCACATAGGGAGCTTCAAAAAGTACTGACACCTCTTTCCTACCTCTATGGACTATGATTTCATTTTCTAGAGTATGGTCTGGGCTTTTAAACTTTCAAAAGACCCCTGGATGATTCTAATATGCAGACAAGTTTGGGAACCGCCAGATTGGGGAAAGGCAAGAATGCATTCATCACTGTCTGCTTGGCTGTAAAATTTTAAATTTAGGTACTGGTGTTTTCCACTTGGGTGATAAAATCTAGAGCAATAATTCTCAACTCTTGCTGCGTATTAGAATCACGTCAGGAACTTTAAAAAATGTTCTTGCCCAGGCCATACTCCATACCAGTTAAATCAGTCTCTGGGGGTAGGACCCAGGCATCAGTATTTTTAATGTCTCTAGTGGTTCCAAATGTGCACTTGAAAACCAGTGATCTGCTGTGGTTTCCAAGGCAGCATCAGCACCACCTGTGTACTTGTTAAATATGCACATTCTCAGGCCTTACCTCAGATCTACTGAAACTCTGGGATTGGGGGGTCCAGCCATCTGTGTTCTAGCAAGACCTCCAGGTGACTCAGATGTGCACTGAAGTTGACGGCCACTTAAATTCTCCTGAAACTAATATTACACTGTATGTTACCTAACTAGAATTTAAATAAAAACTTGAAACATTAAAGAGAAAAAAAAAAGTTGAGAGCCACTGATCTTCCAGAAAGGTGGCTGCCCACTTGTCCTCAACTTCCTGGTGAATCTCTACTCACATTTGCAGAGATGAGAACTATCAGTATACCACATTCCAAACATATAGACCCTCTTAGTGTGATATGTAAAAAAAAAAACCCAAAAACCTTCCATTCTCGTATTTTTTGCTGAAATCTTTCCATTATTTAGGATTGACCAAGCTGAAAGTAAAAATATAACTGTCACTGGGGCACCTGGGTGGTTCAGTCAGTTGAGCATCCGACTTCGGCTCAGGTCATGATCTCACAGCTGTGAGTTTGAGCCCCGCGTCGGGCCCTGTGCTGATGGCTCAGAGCCTGGAGCCTACTTCAGATTCTGTGTCTCCCTCTCTCTGCCCTTCCCCTGCTTGCACTCTGTCTCTCTCTCTCTCAAAATAAATAAACATTAAATTTTTAAAAATTAAAAATAAATAAAAATAAAAAATACATAACTGTCAGGAAGCAAATGCTTTTAAGCCTCATTTAACCTGATATTGCTTAAATGTGGTCACTTTTTCTTTAAGTCACTTAAAACCGTTCTTTTAATTTGTTGCCCCAAATTTTGTATAGATAATTAAAGTTCTTCCCTTTATTAGTGGTAAAATATTTTTTGTCTACTTTTCTCAATGTAAAAATCACTTGGTGTACAGTACAAATCTTGAAAATTAAATTTGGACTATTGTTAAAATTAAGTCAGATAGGACATATCTTACATAAGTATGAGCTACTTTTAAAAATTATTACTTTAAATCATCATCATAGAATGATTTGGCGGTATTTCCTTTGTGCCAAGTATTAATAGCTTCTGGAGGAGGGAGAATACTAAGGTGAATAAGATATATTATTTGCCCTCAAATACCCTTGAGCTTGTTGAGGACATAAATATGAGGAAAAATTTTCAATAGAATGGTAACTGCTATAATAGATACTATATAAAGGACAATGTGAGAAATGAAGGGAAAGCTACAAAAAGGCTTCAGAGAGAGGGCAGCGTTTAGGAATTCCTCATGCAGAGAAGGCATTCCAGGCACCAGGCAGAGTAGAGGCACACATATTTCAAAGCAATTCAAGTTCCTGTATCTTTATAACCGTGAATATTCCCTGAGGGAACAACCTAATGTTAGTTCTTACCTAACATCAAATGCAAAATCTAATAGTACTCACACAGGACAATAAAGCAGAAGGGAATGGATTGTTCTGGAGTGATCACTAGCATCAGCTGCCATGGTGGGCACCACTGTATGGGAAGGATTGAAATTATAATCAAGGTGACCAGCTGTCCCTGACTTTTCAGTTCTTACTCTTAATGTAGGGTCTGCTGACTTTGACTCATAGCGACCAGCCATCTTTATCAATCCAAATGTGAATGACTGATTAACTGTTACTCTTCATCTCTGCACAGTCTTTGATTCCCAGAGAAGGCTTAATTAACTGCCTAAACATCCAGATTAAACACCATGGCGGTGGTTCAGACATATGCTCAGAGAAAGCATATTTGAGGAGGAATTCAAATGATATTGTACCAGTCAGGTGTGTCCTCCTCTAGTTAAGAGCCAATAGGTTTTTCTCAAAGACCCACATTCGTATATTTAATACAAGGAAACGTACAGAACTATCTATTTAAAAACTGCTTATTGATTACTTTTTTTTTCTCCATCAGGTATGAAGATGATAAAAAAGAATGGGCTGGGATGTTGAAGGAAATACGTTATGCTTCAGGAGCTAGTTGCCTAGCAACACGTTTAAACCTCTTCAAACTGTCTAAACTATAAACCGGGAGGTGAAAAAACACAATAGAATGGAATGTGGTTTGTTTGGATAATAGGGCTTTAATTTATTATGTTTTCAAAAGCCTATACAGAGATTGATGTAGAAATTATTCACTAATTACTGTCCATGAGGTTAGCAGTGGGTGTCAAAACCTCAGTCATTGAATCTTCAATGTAACGATCATTGTTTAAAACCATTTTCTAGTAGGAAATTAAGTATTAAGTTGAACAGATTATACCTTTTGTTAATCTGTCTCACTCGATTGTAAAGAAATTTTCTAAATTTGAGTTGTTTACTAATTCTTTCATTTGCATTGTTATGGTAACTTTACACTCATTTTCTATTATAAATGAAATTGGAGAATGAAACATGTACATCTACATTTTTTAATGTTTAAAATGTCAAAAACTTTCCCTTGTGCTTCAAGATATGACAAGATTCTATGCATTATATTAAAGATTACATACCATGAGAAAACTTTGGAAATGCTATTTAAAAAGTATAATAAATGGGTTTCATTTGAAGGGGAAAAAACCTCTAAGTAGTCAACTTTAAGTGGTCTTTCTTTTTTTCTCCATTCCTTTTGTGACACTAGTATATTGTTTATGATTTAAATCAAATTTAATTTTTTGGGGGGGTTACCTGGGTGACTCAGTCGGTTAGGCGTCCAACTTTTGGTTTCAGCTTAGGTCATGATCTCACAGTTCCTGAGTTCCAGCCCCGCACTGGGCTCTGTGCTGACAGTGCAGAGCCTGCTTGGGGTTCTCTCTCTGCCCCTCCTGCTCTCTCTCTCTCTCTCTCTCTCTCTCTCAAAATAAATAAACTTTTTAAAAAAATTTAGTTAAAAACAGTAAACCAGTCTTCAAGCCATTGACTACAGTGTCTGTGATAGGAGGGTTGGGGACTGTCCTTAGGAAATGAACTGATTCTCTAATTGCTGGGCAGAAGTTGGGGCCAGTGAGGTGTATATTTGTGTATTTGTCGGTTTAAGTTTTATCTATATATTCCATGAAAGAGCTACCTATTTGCGAATTTCTGATAGGTGACTGGGGTGCCTGGGCAGCTCAGTCAGTTAAGTGTCCAATTCTTGATTTCCACTCAGGTCATGATCTCACAGTTCATGAGATCACACCTCACATGGGGCTCTGCACTAATAGCACAAAGCCTGCCTGGGATTCTCTCTCTTCTTGGTCCCTGCTCAGGTGCATGTGCATGCTTTCCCTCTCTCAAAAACAAACTTTTAAAAGAAAAAAGAAAAAAAAAAAACAAAAACGGAAAGATGACTGTATTATTGCGTTTTCTAGGATGTGAAACCCTATACTCAAGCAGTTTGTTGTTAGTATATGCATTAGGCTGGCTCTTCAGTGTGTCCACAGCCATCACATTCAACTCTGTGCAAGTCACCAAGTAATCGTCGTTCGTGGGTTTCACATGCTTTTGCAGACATGTTCGACTTCTGGCCTTACACATGTCGCTTTCTGAGAAATCTGACTTGGAACTAATTTGGAGTATTCCATTATTATTTGTCAAGCAATTTCATAAAGAACAGTTGAGTGGTCATACAGTTTTATTGTCTGTACTGTAAATATGGAAACATATCCAATAAAAATCAGTTTTATTTTGGATCTTTGAAGTAGAATCCTGGCTACTTTTCTGTATTGACAGAAACTATTCTAAACTATCCAGGATTATATAATCAACAAATCCTGAAGGTGGGAAATTCTACAGGTTGTTCAGCAGATAAACTTTCGAAGAGAAAGGGCTGGTGTGGGATACTTCTAGATTAAGACATTTAAAAGGTTGTGGGGAGGCAAATTATGGTGTCTAGAGATGCAAACCTGAGTGATAAAACTGTAAGAGGAAGTGCTTACTATAAAAGCAAGACAGGGATGCCTGGGTGGCTCAGTTGGTTAAGCGTCCAGCTCTTGATCTCAGTTCAGGTCTTGATCTCAGTGCAGACCGACACAGACATGATATTACGTTGTAAAAATAATGCTTTGGGATGATGGAAATGTTCTGGAATTAAGTAGTGGTAATGGTTGCACAAACTTGTGAATACTCTAGAAAACCACTGCATTGTATACTTTAAAAGGGTGAATTTTATGGTATATGAATTATATCTCAATGAAAAAAGAATGCTTTAAAAAAAAAGAATGTTTTGTTTATAACAACTCCAGTTATTTAAATAGAAAGATCATCAAACAAAAATATGTAAGAATATATACATAAATAAAGCCATTTGGGTAGGGCAGCCTAGAGGACGGAGAGTACGAGATGTGGTACACTAGAAGTCACATTACGTGTAACAGTAAGTGAAAGGTACATCAGGGTCGTTTAATCAAGATTTCCCTGTATTCAAAGTACACAATAACTAGGTTTTCATTTATATCCAAAGAAAACAATTTATAATCCTCCTCATTCTAACCATTTTTTAAATTTTTTTAACGTTTTTATTTATTTTTGAAAGAGAGCATGAGTGAGGGAGGGGCAGAGAGAGAGAGAGAGACACAGAATCTGAAGCAGGCTCCAGGCTCTGAGCTGTCAGCACAGAGCCCCACATAGGGCTCAAACTCACGAACCATGAGATCATGACCTGAGCCGAAGTTGGACGTTTAACCAACTGAGCCAACCAGGTGCCCCAGTCTAATCATTTTATTCTTAAAGTGCTTACTTTTTTTTTTTTTTGCTTACTGTTATGTATTGCATTTCACACCATGCAAAGTAATAATATTTTAAACAAGTGCTTCAACTAAACCTAAATCAAATATCAACACACCAAAATCCATGCAGGACATGTTTGGTTTTGCTTTTTTTTAAATGTTTATTTTTGGGAGAAAGAGCGAGCGGGTTGAGGAGGGGCAGAGAGAAAAGGGCACAGGATCCAGAGCAGGCCCTGCGCTTACAGGAGAGAACCCAATATGGGGCTCAAACCCATGAACCACAAGACCATGACCTGATCAGAAGCTGAACTCTCAACCGACTGAGCCACCAGGTGCCCCAGGACACATGTTTTATAGCTATGCTTAAGACTCAAGGCATTCTGGCTACCAACTTATTTTGGGACAGAATGAATTTAGAAGGTCATGAAGTCAGAAGATAGCAAGCTTCAAATGCTAATTACCTGCACTTACACCAAGTAGCCTGAGGATAGTTACAACATGGCTTTCTGCTGAGTACAAATATACCACACTTGGAAGAAGGGCTAGGGATTACGTCCCATAGTAGGTCCCTAGTTACTATTTTATTAAATAAATGTGTTGTAAGGCAAGAGAAAATCACTATTCCCCCAGCATGTATACGATCAGACCAGGTTAAGTTTGGTCCACTTTCTGGGGTGCCCGGGTGGCTCAGTCGGTTGAGTGTCTGACTTCGGCTCAGGTCATGATCTCGTGGTTTGTGAGTTCGAGCCCCACATCAGGCCCTCTGCTGTCCACACAGAGCCCGCTCCAGATCATCTGTCCCACACCCCCCCTCTCTCTGCTCCTTCCCCTCTTGCACTCTCTCTTAAAAACAAACATTTAAAAAAAAAAAATAAAAGATTGGTCGCTTTCCCCCTCAGCTACCACTCCATTTCTTTACTTCCATTTATTTATTAAAAAAAAAAAAAAAAAAATCCCGTCTCCTCCTGGTTTCTATTAAACCAGTCAGGCTTTCACACCTAGCACTTCACCAAAACTACTCTTTTCAAGGTTACCAATGATTTTCATGTCGCTAAATTTAACAGTTATTTCCCAGTCCTCATTTTACCTGATGGCAGCATCTGATACAACTGCTCCCCTCTCCCTCCTTGAAATGCTTTCTCTACTTGGCTTCTAGGAAGTGTTAGTACCTATGACTTTCCCTCCTACCTCGCTGGCCACCTGTGGCAGATACACAATATGCACTGCTGTATTCCCAGCACCTAAAACAGTTACTGACACTTAGTAGGCCCTCAAAGAATGAACTGTGAACGATTCAAGTTTCTTCAAAGCTACAAGTCTTTTACATTAAGAATTTTATACAATTTCCCAACCAGATAGTAGAGAAAGATTAAGTATTGGAGAAAGTAAAATGTCTGTTTAATAGGTATTCAATTGACCTTGAAACCAGTCAATTCTGTACTATCATTTTTCAGTTGAGTCAGGCCCCTTAATTAAAATAAGTTCAAATGTGACACACCAGCATCACGAATTTTAATTTAAAACTACAGTCATGATTTGCCTTCTCCAAATATACATTCTCTCAGGTAGTCCATCCGAGCTTCCTTTGTTGACAGTGCCATAGAGTTCCATTCAAAATGAGGGATCTGTAAAATACGCAACGTAGTTTGAATTTAAAGTTTTAAAGCAACAACAAAAAGCATCAGAGAAGACTCGTAAGCACTACTAAGCCAAACTGTAGGAGACTATTAAATTAGCTCACATAAGCATAAACCATTTTTAGAAGCCAGGTGGGTCCTTCTCCCAGATAAAGCCCAGATACCTCCTGCCTCACGGCTACTTTCACCTTCCTGTTCCTACAATACCAACAGTGGACGTTTTTTTCCTGTGTACCTTTCCTACATACACACACTAGCCTTTTTCTCTTGTATCTCTACCCATCTCCACAGTGCCTCTCTCTCTTGTAAGATAAATAAATATAAAAACCAACAGGTCTTCTACAGATAATAAAATAAATGATTTTTATTTCCTATTCAAAAAACATGGAGAATGTCTGTTTTGGAGATATTTTAATATAACTGTTTTTTTAATATTAAAAAAAGGTAATTCTAGAACTGTCACATTAAAAGGGAACACATACTGGATGGACCTAGAGAGTATAATGCTAAGTTAAATAAGTCAGACAGAGAAAGACAAATACCATATGACTTCATTCATGTGTGATTAAGAAACAAAACAAATGAACAAACAAAAAAAGAGACCAAAAAACCGGACTCTTTTTTTTTTTTTTGAGAGAGAGAGAGAGGTAGATAGAGTGAGCACATGCGTGTGCCTGCATGCAAGTGAGGGAGGGGCAGAAGGAGAGAGAAAATCTCTGCTGACAGCTCAGAGCCCAACACAGGGCTTTGTCTCACGACCATAATAAGATCATGACCTGAGCCAAATTAAGAGTCCGACGCTTAACTAATTGAGCCACCCAAGAGTCCGAAACACCGGATTCTTAAATACAGAGAACAAACAGGTAACCACCTGTCAGAGAGGAGGTGGGTGGGGGGAAAGGGTGAAATAGATAAAGGGGATTAAGAGGTACAAACTTCTGTTTGCAAAATAAATAAATTATGGAGATGAAAAGTAGAGCATAGGGAATTTAGTCTGGAAGACTGCAAAATGTTTGAGGACAGATGATCACTACACTTAATTGTGGTGAGCACTGAGTAATGTATAGAATTGTTGAATCATGTTGTATACCTGAAATGAATATAAAAATGTATGTTAATTATACTCCAATTTTTAAAAAAAGAAAACACATGTACATCTAGTTTTCTGAGTTCTTTAGGGGCAGAATTACATCAGTATTTCATACCTGAATTACACGATACCCCAAAATTTCCAAATGTCGTTTTTTCATAGCAGATTTCCCCTTTAAATGAGGGATGTTTCTACAAAAAGCTCTTGAATCCAAAAATTCCAAAGCAATCCTACACAAGATTAAAAATATATATATTTACTTCTGAAATCAAAATGAAAAACTAAGTAATTATAAGTGTTTCAGGAACAAAGTTACATCTTCATAAATTAACAAAAACCAAATGAATATATGAGTATGCTAAGTTATTATTCTACTTAAATTGGTAACTAGGGACAAATAAGGCTACTCATTAGAATTTATACCATATTATAGTAAAAATTTCCATGCTTTCTCATTTGTTTCCTTGTCCAACATATATTTATTATGCAACTACCATATGGAAGGCACTGTGAGGGACACAAACATAAAGAGATACAGCTTATAGTCTAACAAAACATGTGATACATATTAAGTAACTGTAATGCAGTGTAGGAAGTGGCTAAGTGCTATGAGATAAGTAGAGATGTATGGGAGCTCCAAAGAAGATACTATTTACTTCCACTGAGGACAATCAGAGGGTTAGCACTTTAGTTAGATTGCTGAGCTTTGGACAGCAAAGGACAGACAGTAAGTCAGAAGACACATGAAAAGCAAAGACACAGGAAAAGATGATATGAGCAGCAGATACTCCTACAATTAATCCTTGTTAACAGAGTTCATTAAGTTATGCCAAATTTAACGTTTAATTAACAAAATCTGAAACTAAGAAATAAGATACCTTTCAGCTCCTGGTGGCAGTGTTGATCCAGTTATTTGGGTATTTGATTCCCAGTGCATTTCTGGTAGTTTTCCCAAAGCTATATTATTGCTTCCATATGGAAGAGGTTTTTTTCTTTTATCCAAGATACACTCAAAATCTAAGGAAGTACAGGAATCAACAGTATGAATTAAGTAAATTCCTACAGGTATAGGTTTAAAGATATATTTTATTTACTTAAAAATTTTTTTAACATTTATTTTTGAGAGAGAGACAGAGAGTGAGAGAGGGGGGAGAGAGAGAGAGAGAGAGAGAGAGAGAGCGAGTGTGAGTGAGGAAAGGGCAGAGAGAGGGAGACAGAGGATCCGAAGCAGGCTCCGCGCTGTGAGTGCAAAGCCTGATGCAGGGCTCAAACTCACAAACTGTAAGATCGTGACCTGAGACGAAATCAAGAGTTGGCCACCTAAATGACTGAGCCACTCAGGCGCCCTAAAGATGTATTTTAAACATGTATAGACATATATAGAGACATACATATCTATAGACACAAACAAAGAATGATGTACCTCCCTAATTACCCAACTTGTTTTATAAGATCTGGTCCAGTGGCACCTGTCTTTGAAAATCAATCAATAAAAATCAGCCAACAAGTATTACTAAACTAGATTTAGCATGGAGTTATATTTAGCACTGGTACAGGCCAAATCACATTAAGTTTTATTTTAATCCTCTTAAATCTCCTGGTAACATTTGGAGAAAGCTAAACCCACTCATCTGAAGGAAAGGTTCAAACATGTATCCTGTCTTTCCTGCAGGAACTGTACATGAGTAACTAAATAGTTGATATGGGTAAGTTCTTTTTAGACAAAATCCAGCTAATGCAGAAGAAATGATACAGAATATCACTACTTTACCACCCCAACGAATGATGGATTTAGACAATAATTTTAATGGCTAATAAAATCTGTAGGTGAAAAACTGATAGGAGAACTTTCTAATGGACAAGCTGATGAATCTTTAATATAATAAAAATAAGACAACCAGCATAGTGTGTCTTCTGATATGATGCACTAAGAAGTTCATACCACTTATGAAATAGTCTGGGCAAAATAAATAAATGACAGGAATCTAGCCTGAATCTAATCAAGCCCCTAGACCTAAGGACTGGCTTACAGGAAAACAAGGGATGCAGGAGCATGTTGAATGATACAACAGGGTTGCAACTGGAAAAGTCTAGATGGTGAAAAAAAATTTCTTTCAATAAATAAATTGTAAGGGGAAAAGAGAAAAGTAGAACTTAAAAATGTAATGTTTGGATTCCAATTTCAAAAAATAAACAGTAAAATAAAACATACAAAAGACAATTGAGACATTCGAACATTGACAAGCTATGTGATATTAAGAAATTATTGGGGCGCCGCCTGGATGGCTCAATTGGTTAAACGTCCAACTTCATTTGGTCATGGTCCAACCTTCGTTTGGACAGGTCATGATCTCACAGTTCCTGAGTTCCAGCCCTGTGATCCGCTCTCTGCTGTCAGCACAGAGCCCACTTTGGATCCTGTTCTCTCTCTCTGCCCCGCCCAAGCTCTCACGTACACACTCTGTCAAAAATAAACACGTATTTTTTTAAGTTTACTTACTTATGAGAGAGAGAGAGAGAGAGAGAGAGAGAGAGAGAGAGAGAGAGAAAGGAAATGAGCAGAGGACAGGCAGAGAGAGGGAGAGGGAGAATCCCAGGCAGGCATTTGCTGTCAGCACAGAGTTCGACCTGGGGGGCTTGATCCCAGGAACCACTGAGCCACCCAGGCTCCCCAAAAATAAACATTTAAAAAATTATTATGAATGGCTATAGGGGTGATCATGATGGTACTGTGGTTGTGCATCTTTTTAGATATACATTTTAAGATGGTATGTCTGATTTGCTTGAAAAGGATCAAGTGAATTTTGATAACTGTTGATGCTGGGTGGAGGTTCATCATGCTATTCTATCTTTGTACTTGTTTTGAAATTTTTTTGTAATAAAAACAATGGTAAAAATATTTAAACCAAGAAAAACAAAACAGGACCGAAATGAAAAAAGAAACAACAAATGAAAAGGAGGGAAGAGTAGGTTTAGTTATCTGCTTTTTATACATAAGGGAAACTGAGGCACTGAAGCAACTTCAAGCTAAGTATCAAACATGAAATATAGTTCTCTCATTGAGGGAACGAATTCTGGAGCTAGAATGCCTAGGTCAAATACTGGCTCAGCCATTTGCCAACTATATAACCTTGGGCACACAATAATGTCTCTGGGCCTCAATTTCCTAATATATGAAATAGAAGAATTTATGTATCTAGTAAGGGCATAATAAAGAAGTTTATTATATATAAAGCATTGAAGACGGCATCTAACACGTAAGAAACAATATGTAGTTATATCAATTGCTATTGCTGTTGTTGTATGAAACTGCAGCATTGTTTGACAGCTGCGTGTACCAACAAAATATCCTCAAAAAAATCTAAGGATTAAATAAACATCACATACTCACTCAATGAAATATGTATGAAGTCACTAAAAATAATATATATCTATGGGCACAGAAAAATATTTACAATATGTAAACATAGCTACAACCACTATATAGAATAAGCCCTTTTTTGTTTTAAACAAGTCAGAAAAACACACAGTAAAAGTAAACAATGATTAAACATGGTAATTCTTCTTTTTTGTTATCTGTACTTTCTGGGTTTTTTAAGTATATATTTTGTAATTTTTTTTTTGTAATTTTTTTTTAACATTTTATTTATTTTTGAGACAGGGAGAGACAGAGCATGAACGGGGGAGGGGCAGAGAGAGAGGGAGACACAGACTAAAACAGGCTCCAGGCTCTGAGCTGTCAGCACAGAGCCTGACGCAGGGCTCGAACTCACAGACTATGAGATCATGACCTGAGCCGAAGTCGGACGCTCAACCGACTGAGCCACTCAGGCGCCCCTGTAATTTTTTAAAAAATGTGTGTCTTGAGGCTCCGTAGCTCAGGGGTTAGAGCACTGGTCTCGTAAAAATGTGTGTCTTTTTGGGGGGCACCGGGGTGGCTCAGTCGGTTGGGCATCTGACTTTAGCTCAGGTCATGATCTCATGGCTGGTGACTTCAAGCCCCGTGCCAAACTCAGTGCTGACAGCTCAGAGCCTGGAGCTTGCTTCGGGTTCTGCTTCTCCTCTCTCTCTGCCTGTCCCCCATTCACACTTTGTCTCTCTCTCCTTCAAAAATAAATAAACATTAAAAAAAAAATTTTAATATGGGTTTTTAAAACCCTAAGCAATGCTTCCAATCCACAGTTATTAATCATACTATTATACTGTCTTAATTATGCCATATCCATATACACAAATATTACCAGTTAAACCTTATTTTAATGATTTATATACATTTTCACATAAAAATAAGCCTCTTGACAGCAGGAAGTACAAACATGAGTTGGAAATACAATGGGATATAGTAATCCTGGTTTCAGTACTAATTACATGTTATGCATGATTTGTAATACATGATTTTTTTTTACTTTTTTCTTTTCTGTATTTTCCAAATGTTTTACATAGATGTGACTCTAATCAGAAAGAAACATTAACAAAAATAATAAAATGCAGTAACAGGAATGAAGAGCCAGTCACAGTGCCTGTCACAAAGCTGGTGCTCAATAATTTTAAATTATGAGATGGAGTTACCCACCATTTTCACATTCATACTTTAGTGCATTTCCTTCCTTTAGCGCATTATTTTTACAGGAGTATATATTTTTTTTAATTTTTTTAATGTTTATTTATTTTTGAGACAGAGAGAGACAGAGCACGAATGGGGGAGAGTCAGAGAGAGGGAGACACAGAATCTGAAACAGGCTCCAGGCTCCGAGCTGTCAGCACAGAGCCCGACGCGGGGCTCGAACTCACGGACCTTGAGATCATGACCTAAGCCAAAGTCGGCCGCTCAACAGACTGAGCCACCCAGGTGCCCCAGGAGTATATTTTAAAACATAGAAATATATAATTTTTGTAATGTTTATTTATTTTGAGAGAGAGGGAGAAAGAGAGTAAAATGGGGGCGGAGGGAGGGTGCAGAGAGACAGGGAGAGAATCCCAAGCAGGCTCCTGTCAGTGCAGAGCCCGACGCAGGGCTCGATATCACAAACCATCAAGAAAAATCAAGAGTTAGATGCTTAACCGACTGAGCCACTCAGGTGCCCCAAAATACACATATATTTTAAACAGTGCAGATTAACAGGAGTATGCAGACACAGTCCCCAATCTGTGAGTTTTCAACTTTACAATGGTACAAAAGTGATAAGCATTCAATAGAAACTATACTTCAGATTTTTAATTTGGATCCTGCGTGGGCTAACATGCACTACAATAATCTCTTTTGATGCTGGGCAGCAATAGTGAGGACTGACAACTGACACAGTTAGGACCATTCTGTTTTTCACTTTCAGTACAGTATTCAATAAATTATATGAGATATTCAATACCTTACTGTAAAACAGGCTTGTGATAGATGTTTTTGCCCAACTGTAGGCTAATGTAAGTGTTCTGAGCACATTTTAGGTAAACTAAGCTAAACTGTGATGTTCAGCATGTTACATGTATTAAATGCATTTTTGACTCACAATATTTCCAATGTAAAATGGGTCTCCTGGGATATAACCCCATGGTAAGCCAAGGAAGATCTATGTCAATCTTTTAAAACAACCCTGTCACAGGGTGTAGGTCGTCCCCCAATACCTAATACTTCCATTCATTTTTAATAATAGAATTAGCTGAGTACATGATAACCCGGAATAAAAACCACATTTTCTTAACTTACGCATAGCCAAGTGTGGCCATGGGGTATAATTAAAAGCGGTATGTGCAGAGGCGCCTGGGTGGTTCAGTTGGCTAAGCGTCCAACTCTTGATTTCGGCTCAGGTATGGTCTCACAGTTTGTGGGCTAGAGTCCCGCGTCAGACTCCACATGTTGGCAGTATGAACCTTGCTTGGGATTCTCTCTCTCCCTTTCTCTCTATCCCTCTCCTGCTCATGCTCTCCCTTTCTCTCTCTCTGCACCACCCCCCAAACAGTATATGCAACTTCAAGGAACGGTACTTAAGGGACACCCTTCCCTTTCCTTCCCTCTCCCTTCTGCTCAGATTATAGATGTGTTGGCTAAAGTAGAAGGAGTCATTTTGGACCAAAAAGAGGAAGCTACATGTTGAGGTTATAAATTATAATAAAATAAAAGGATCCTGAACTTTAATGTTCACGGAGCTGGCATCCCAGCCTTGGATGCCAGTTCCACATACAGGAGAAGGAAATAACTTTAAGTTCCTATTATTTGTGGATTTTTGACACTCATAGCCAAATATAATCCTGACTAACATAAAACCAAACAACTGAGAATACGTGTTTTGTAGTACAAGATGAGGGTATTAATGACTATTGGGTTCAGCCTTCGGCTGAATACAAAAACCACACACACACACCCACACACACACACACACACACCATCTGATCACCCATTTCTGCCCAAACATTTCTTCTTCACAAGGCAGACCATTATTTCATTTTTTGACAAATCTTTCATAAAACTCTTACATTGACGTAAAATATTCCTTTTTTTCCCGTATTTTTATTCTTGAGATAAATATCCACTTCTTCTTTCACAAAGCAATCCTTAAAACATTATGTTATGCCCACCATAACTCTTCCAGTTTTCAGATTAAACATTCCTAGCTTCTTTGTTAAATAAAATTTATTGAGCACTCACTATGTTCCAAGGACAGTGCTAAATGCTTTTCATGCAATATGTCAGGTAATCCTATTAAGTGGGCATTATCATCCCCATTTACAGATGAAGAAACTAATAAAGTTCGGAGGTTTAGGAACTTGCTCAGGGACTGGAATCTGTGCAGTTCCTGTCCTCTCTAGTTGTAAGACATGATTTCTAGATCCTTTGTTTCCAGGCCCTATTTGTCACTCTCACAAAATGTAACGCTCAAAAGAAGAATATAATACTAAGATATGTCTGAAGGCCAGAATACAGTGGGACTACTAACTTTCTTGTTATTCTTAATAACATAGTTTAAAACAGTATTTGACTTTTGGTAACCATTTAAGTATTAGTTTATATCAAGCTTTTAATACTTTATAACATCCTGTATGTATGCAGAAGTTTTCTAATCCTAAATTTTATAAAGTTTATGTTAATCCTCTTAAAACCTCATCTTTTCCTTTAAGTCCACATTTGAATTTAGCTATTTTTTAAAGTTTATTTATTTATTTTGAGAGAGAGAGAGAGAGAGAGAGCACACAAGTAGGTGAGGAGCAGAGAGAGAGGAAGAGACAGAATCCCAAGCAGGCTCCATGCCATCAGTGCAGAGCCCAATGTGGGACTCAAATTCACGAACTGAAAGATCATGACCTGAGTGGAGATCAAGAGTCAGACACCTAACCAACCGAGCCACCCAGGTGCCCTGAATTTAGCTATTAAAAAAAAAAAATCTTATGTTGCCACCCAATTTATCAGCTGGCCAACCAACTTTATGTCATCCATGATGAAATCAGAATGCCTTATACAACTAGACCACTGAGAAACAAGGTTAACCAGGTTAGAGTTGATCATATGTACCTATGGAAATCTTCATCCAGGTTGATAATCCAACTTAGTTTTTATGATGAACTTAAAACAATGAAATTGTTTCAGGGTACTTAGTGGAGAGGAAAAGAACTTTTGAAGATCTAGGAATGTTCAGTGAATCTGAGCCTGGGATTTACTTAGAATTTTTTAAAAATATTTTTTAATGTTTATTTACTTTGGGAGGGGGGGGTAGAGAGCATGAGTGGGGGAGGGGCAGAGAGAGGGGGAAACACAGAATCCAAAGCAGGGTCCACACTCTGAGCTGTCAGCACAGAGCCTGATGTGGGGCTCAAACTCACAGACCGTGAGGTCATGACCTCAGCCGAAGCCAGACACTTAATGGATTGAGCCACCCAGGAGCCCCTGGGTTTTACTTACAATTAGTAAAATATAAGTAAAAAATTTTTTTTGAAAAACAGCAAAATGCTGACGGTTATCAAAGCTGGACCATGGGAACTTGAGAAATCACTGTACTCTTCTATTTCAGTCTGTTTGGAAATCTCCATTTGATGAGACAATTCTACTTTAATTAGTTCAGTCTTCTGGGGCACCTGGGTGGCTCAGTTGGTTAAGCGTCCAACTCTTGATTTTGGTTTATGATCTCACAGCTTGTGAGTTCGAGCCCCGCGTGGGGCTCTGTGCCTATAGCGTGCAGCCTGCTTGCGATTCTCCCTCTCTCTCTGCCCCTCCCCTGCTCATACTCTGTTTCTCAAAAATAAATAATAAATAAATTAAAAAAAAATACTTTTAAAAATAGATCTACCCTATGACCCAGCAACAGCACTGCTAGGAATTTACTCAAGGGATACAGGAGTGCTGATGCATAGGGGCACTTGTACCCCAATGTTTATAGCAGCACTTTCAACAATAGCCAAATTATGGAAAGAGCCTAAATGTCCATCAACTGATGAATGGATAAAGAAATTGTAGTTTATATATACAATGGAATACTACTTGACAATGAGAAAGAATGAAATCTGGCCTTTGTAGCAACGTGGATGGAACGGGAGAGTGTTATGCTAAGTGAAATAAGTCATACAGAGAAAGACAGATACCATATGTTTTCACTCTTATGTGGATCCTGAGAAACTTAACAGAAGACCATGGGGGACGGGAAGGAAAAAAAAAGGTTAGAGAGGGAGACAGCCAAACCATAAGAGACTCTTAAAAACTGAGAACAAACTGAGGGTTGATGGGGGGTGGGAGGGAGGGGAGGGTGGGTGATGGGCATTGAGGAGGGCACCTGTTGGGATGAGCACTGGGTGTTGTATGGAAACCAATTTGACAATTAATTTCATATTAAAAAAAATAATTATAAAATAAAAAAGTGGTCTTAGAGTGATAAAAATAAATAAATAAATAAATAAATAAACAAACAAACTTTTATAAAAAAAAAATTAGTTTAGTCTTCTGAAAGTACCTAGTAACCTGCCAAATACTTACCTATTTTATGGTAATAAGGTGTAAGAACCGAAGCTTTTACATAATTGACTCCTCCTAATACCTCTGCTAACATTTTATAAATCTGCTGTTGTGCTCCATTCACGCTGCCAGTATCTTTATGAAAATAAAAATAATTACTTCACTTAAAATAGGTTAATCCATTTTTTAATAAAAATCATCCCAATTCTGCAAACCAAAAAACAAAGATTAGTATTTTCAACAAGAGCTTCAGTATAATACCATATGCAATGATATTAAATTCAGAACAATGTAAGTTCTGTATTTTCTACCAAAAGAGGATTAGTGTCCTAAATATTAAGAAATTCTTATAACACAAATCTCACCTACAAAACGGTTCTACTAAATAGGTCATGGCACTCACAGAAACTCTGGTGTCATGGTTAGGCTTAGCAAGGTACTACCTAAAGTTTACTTTGGAATTAAACTTTGCTGTCTGACCCAAAGAAAACTCAAACCTTTATTATACTGTTGTTGGCAGAAGCGGTCATGAAACCATGGAATCTGATACTCAGGGCACTCCAAGCAGACAGCTCTATTTAACTCCATAAGACGTAATTGGACCCTCATACTTAAAGATGAACATAAAACTGAAAACAAAAATAAAATATTAATGGATTTTAACAGGTTTTTCACATTCATTTATTCCCATTATTTGTTAGTACTTTTAGTCTCATATTATAAAATCATCTCATTTGCACACACATGCTTTATATTTTTTAATTATTCAATGGTTTGATTAGGAACAACTCCTATGTCATTTTCACTACTCACAAACATTAGAACTACATTTTTAAAAATACAACCAAAGAATTTTCATTGACCTAATATTTCACATTAGGAACCAATCCTAAAGAAACAAAGATGAGGTCAGTGATTCATATATAACACTCAGTATTTATAATAATGAAGAATTGGAAACAACCTACATGATAACAAATGCTATCACATTCACATCATGGCAGATTATATAGACACTAAAAAAATCATGACATCAAAAAATACTTAATGGCATGCAGAAATGTTCAAAATATAGTTCAATGACCATAGGCAACATACAAAAGTGATATATAAATAATCCAAATTTTGTTTTAAAATACAGATAGATATATAAACACACACACAAGAACAGGAGACAGACAGAAAAAAAAGATACACTCCAAAACATTATTTAAAGGGGTAGTTTCACTTGGCAAAAGATGATGAGTAATCTCTTACTTTCGTTTTTATACTTCTCTATGTTTTCCAAATTTTCTACAAGAAGCAGGAAATACTTTTATAAACAGAAAAACATATATTAACATTCGAGTGCTTCAGTAGAGGGAGAGTTGAAACCTGGCTAAAAGCACAAGTAATAATTTGATAAAATATAGATACATACGTTCAAGTTGAGAATCCATTTTGGCTAAGAATTTAATGTTAAAAATAGCCTGCAGCAGATCTTCTGGAAAATATTCAAGTGTGGCCAAAGAGAAACCAAGAAACACTAACATGAGAGGATCCAGTACACCTAAAACAAAATTACCATTAAAAAATTCATAATGTACAGCCACTTCACATATACATAAGTACACACTTTATTCAGTTCAAACCAAGTTTTTAAAAAATAATACAAACACAGCCTTTTTTAAATACAAACACAGCCTTGACAAAACTCATCTATACTGTTAATAAGACAGGATAGTGGTGAAGTGCTTACATCTGGGTGGGAATAGAGTAGGAAAGGGGGACAGGAGAGAAGGATACTGTGGTAATACTCTGTTTCTTCACCTGGATCGGATTCCTTGGGTGATTCAATTTGTATAAATTCATACTACATGCTAAGGATATGTAAATGTTCCTGTATTATTATTTCACTTCCATAAAAAGTGTTTTAAATTGCTTTGAAAGGAGAAAGAATTCAAAACAAAAGGTCAATGGTGTATGTAAAAACTGGTCCTAGTCTTCATAAATTGGTAACAATATAATATTGTTCAGAATGTGTTAGGTATCCCAGCGCCTGGGTGGCTGGGTTGGTTGAGCCACTGACTCTAGATAACTGCTCAGGTCATGATCTTGCAGTCATAAGATCAAGCCTCACATTAGGCTCCTCCCTTTTTCTCTGCCCTGCTCTCTGCCTCTCCTCTGCTCGTGTGTGCACTCTCTTTCTCTCTCTCTCAAAATACATAAATAAACTTAAAAAAAAGAGAATGTGTTAGGTGTCATTCCAACTTTACATATATATTAACTCACTGAAATCTCACTTCAGTATACGGCAGGAACAATTATTACCTCCTCTTTGTAAATAAGTATACAGAGGCACAGAGAAGTTAAATGACTTGCCTAAAGTCACACAGTTAGCAGCAAGTGGAGGCTAGACTACTATTCTGTGCTGCTGTGTAGGGATCTCAAATATCCAGGCTGAGTGTAGACACATGTGAAGCTCAGATTTCATATAGCAGTTCTCCCTTTCCTGTCCCCCAACAGCATGACACATGTCCCAGAGTACAAGACTAAGGTTATTTAGCTGATTTGCCTCATCCAAGAGACATTTCTGATGAGAAGGAAGGGGTCCCTATTGACAGCAATATTCTTAGAAAGGACAACAAAGATGTTAAATCTTTTCTTCTGGATTTCTTTGCTGAGTCTATTTAATAAATCAAAATCAAGTCATAAATGAGGTGAATAGTAACCTGTCAAAATTATATTTATTCAAAATAAAGAAAATTATCATACCATTATTTAAAATTTTACTTATAAAAGCTCCCATGAATTTTCCAAACATTCTCTTAGTAAGTCTTAAAAATTCAAAGCTGTATTTCTCAACCTTTCTTCTCTTAAACATTTTATTTAAAAAAAAAAAAAAAAAGGATATGCTTTCATTTCCTTCTGATTGACACAAGACTGAACAACTGGGAGAGCACACTCTAGGTCTCAGATTCAGGTCTCCTCTTTCTACACATAATTCTGTTACTAAAAAAGGGTGTATATGAATTCCACACGGGCATACGCCCATTCATGACTAAATATATACATATCACAACAACCCATTTTACTTATCTATTAGCAGACAAAGTAGTATCAGACATAGTTCTCATATCATAGTATCGGTCAATGACAAGAGAATGGAAAAAAAAACAGAATATCTAGATTATAAGAGACTAAAGAGGTATCATCCTAATGCAATAGGTGGTCCTTGATTAGATCCTGGGTCCAAAATAACCACTCTGAAGAGTATTTGGGGAACCATGGGCTGTGTATTAGATATTAGGAACTACTCATTTTCTTAGGTGTGATAACAGTATTGTGGTGAAGAGGTCATTATTCTTAGGAGGTATATGCCGAAGCAATTAGGGGTAAAGGGTAACAACACTTACAACTTACTGTGAAATAGCTCTGCAAAAAGTAAGAGAGCAAGAGAAACAAACAATAAAGCAAATATGATAAAATGTTAACAATTACTGAATCTGCCCATGAGTATATAAGGGCTCTTTGATTCTTTCCATTTTTTCAAGTTTGACATTTTTTCATAATAAAAATGCTTCAAAAATGGGTACAAACTTTTTTTTAGGTCTAGAACTCATGGCTGTTATGGTTACCCCTTAAATGAAGGATATCTCTTACCACAATGGCAATGGTATCCTCCAACCTACTTACTCAATGTACTGCCAAACAATATACCTACTTAAGTAAGAATTAAGGTGTTGAACGCAAATTCCAAAAAATTCATCACTTTGAGGTGGATCATAGTTCAAGATGCTAAATGGAAGAATAATAGGAAGGATCGCAAAAGGGTGGATCTGTATAAACACAACAAAATGTTATAGTTTAAACTTCAGTAAAACAAAATTTTAATCTAATTATTATTTTGGGTAGAAATCTTTTTCTAACATGCTGAGAGTTAAATGAACATGCCTACAGTAAAATGATAAATGCAGCACTACTTATTAATTTTTCCACCCTGCTATAATCTACTTAATCCTACCACTAGTTTCTAGTAACTCTAGTATCAACGTGGAAAAAATTAATCAGATAAAATGCAAATTAATTTTGTTAGGTGTAAAACCTATTCCAGGATTCATTAGTCATTAAAATGAATAGGAAATAGTATCACTAATTTCCATCCTTTCAGCGCATTATAGAGACTCATCATATAATGTAATTAAGGAAGCTAATTAGTTTATAATCATTAGCATTTATTTTTCTTTCATTGATTCATTTTTTAATTTCATTATTCACTCATTCATCCAAAACTTAATGACTGCCAAGTACAATAGATTTTTATTTTAATTAGGGAGAAATATTGTCTCGTAAGTAAAAAAGCCTTATCTGATATATACAAGAGATTTTAATAAGTGAGCTTCTTCTCACATAATCC
This sequence comes from Panthera uncia, assembly GCF_023721935.1. NCBI lineage: Eukaryota > Metazoa > Chordata > Mammalia > Carnivora > Felidae > Panthera > Panthera uncia. The sequence continues at coordinate 62,412,037 of NW_026057584.1, read as the reverse complement.
AAAAAGCAACATTTTACAAGTAAGTTCCAGAAACAAATCTGTAAGAAACCACACTGACAATTTAGGAATACACAAGTCAGTGTACAGCTTATATTTTTCTCATTTTTCACATTTGGGCTTTTGAATGGAGTCGTTCTTAGTAAAAGTAATATTACAGGATTATGGAAAATAAAAAGAAAATAAAAATCATTCATACTCCATTTCCTAATACAACTACTATTAAGTATTTCCTTCTAGACAATGAAAGTTGACTACAGATCCTAAAAACATTGTAGTGAACCAAAAGATGACTGCTAATCTCCCCAGATCTATACTGCTGGAGGAAGAAACTTTAGAGGAAGAACAAACTGTGGCACCAGACACTAGAATTTAATTTTTAAACTTCAAATTCCAATTAAGTTCTCAAAGTACTTACGATAAACACTTATTCTTTTAGAAACCGACAACTACATAAAACTCAATTTCACCTTTTCAGTCTGCTGAAGGACCACCGAAGCTATCCTATCAAGTAGCAAAGTACTGAGGTAGTTAGTTCTAGAAAGAAAAGATGCAATCTCAGCCACATTTTTGTAATTAATTTCATCCATCAAACGGTGTAAAGTAGCAACTGTTTCTTCAAGAAGTGACTCAGCAAACCAGTCTCCTTTTAAAGATTTAAGTTCTTCCCATAACAGATTCAAATTGGTGCATTTCTGTAGTCTCTGAAGACCATAGTGATCTAGTTTTTGAAGTAGTTTCAGCTGTTTCCCAGTAGTATTATCCAGATATGTGCGATCATAATGAATCCATCTTAAAACAGATGTGGCGAAACTATTCAGGTCAGTCAGGTCACATTGTGGTAAAACTGCTTCGATTCGAGATATCTCCACTTCATCTAGGTAAGGAGATGGAAGAATGGAAAGGGCATAGACCAGGATGGAAATCTCACTAGGTATAACACTAATTTTCAAATAACTATAAAGGAAGGGGGAGAAAATGAAAAGAACAAAATTAATAAATCAGCAACAATAATGAAATATATTTAAAGTCTGAATATATAATTATTATTATAATTAATAGATGTGGTAGGTTTAAAATACAAGTTAGTTTAAGAAGGGTTAGATAAAATCAAAGATGACAGGTCCACAAAGGATTACTAAGAGAAGTCCTAAGATTTTCTAAGCCACATCCCAAATATTTTACGCAAAAATGAAACCATAGTCCCTAGCAAACCAAAGATCAGTGTCAGAACAATGTTTCCAGTGCTGTTGCTCGTGACAGATTTGGGGCTCAAAGTTTGGTCTGACCTGTCAGGAGCTGGTATGACCTAGCACAGGCCCTGCCATACTGTGATCACTCGGTAACACTAGTTCCCTTTCCACTTCTGCTATATAGGAAGTCCAACCTTAAAAAAACAGAAGACACAGAACATACAAGTGACCCCATTTTCTACTCCTTTTTCCCCAAATTCCCATGATAACAGTCTCACCCCCAAAGTAAGAGTCTTGCCACCAGCATAGCAATTGTTAAATTGCAAATAAAAAACTGAGAACTTTTAAAGACTCTTTTGGCTTAGATGTACTAGAAGAAAAAATCAAATCTAAATTAAAGCAAAGTTGTTGAGCTACTTTTTAAAATATTAAATTAGCACATTAAAATAATCATAATAGTCAATGCTAGAAAGGGTGCATCAACACAGGCATTTTAAACCTAAAAAGCAACAATATCATTTGACATGGTCAATTCCTGTCTAGGAAACTAGACTAAGAAAATAAACTAAAATGTGGGCAAATGTGAACCTATTTTGGGCCTCCTGGGTGGCTCAGTTGGTTAAGCATCCAACTTCGGCTTGAGTCATGATCTCACAGTTCATGGGTTCGAGCCCTGCATCGGGCTCTGGGCTGACAGCTCAGAGCCTGAAGCCTGCTTTGGATTATGTGTCTCCCTCTCTCTCTGCCCCTCCCCTATTCATTCTCTGTCTCTCTCACTCTCTCTCTCAATAATAAATAAACATTAAAAATTTTTTAATTTTTTAAATATATAGGATTATGAAAGAAAAATAAGATGCTAGCAAACATTTGTGTTATGTTAATTCATCATATTTTTACATGGCTAAAATTTAAAAACTAAATATTCAATGAGGGAACACTTAAGTGAATTATGATACAGTCATATGATGGGTAATATCCAGTCATTAAAAAGATTTACAAATAGTTCTAAATGATGTGAGAAAATGCTAAGTGGGTAAGGTTAAGGGGGGGGAAATACAAAACTAATCTCAACTAGGAGGGACAAAAAAATTTTTTTTCAATATATGAAATTTATTGTCAAATTGGTTTCCATACAACACCCAGTGCTCATCCCAAAAGGTGCCCTCCTCAATACCCATCACCCACCCTCCCCTCCCTCCCACCCCCCATCAACCCTCAGTTTCTTCTCAGTTTTTAACAGTCTCTTATGCTTTGGCTCTCTCCCACTCTAACCTCTTTTTTTTTTTTTCCCCTCCCCCATGGGTTTCTGTTAAGTTTCTCAGGATCCACATAAGAGTGAAAACATATGGTATCTGTCTTTCTCTGTATGACTTATTTCACTTAGCATCACACTCTCCAGTTCCATCCACGTTGCTACAAAGGGCCATATTTCGTTCTTTCTCATTGCCATGTAGTACTCCATTGTGTATATAAACCACAATTTCTTTATCCATTCATCAGTTGATGGACATTTAGGCTCTTTCCATAACTTGGCTATTGTTGAGAGTGCTGCTATAAACATTGGGGTACAAGTGCCCCTATGCATCAGTACTCCTGTATCCCTTGGGTAAATTCCCAGCAGTGCTATTGCTGGGTCATAGGGTAGGTCTATTTTTAATTTTCTGAGGAACCTCCACACTGTTTTCCAGAGTGGCTGCACCAATTTGCATTCCCACCAACAGTGCAAGAGGGTTCCCGTTTCTCCACATCCTCGCCAGCATCTATAGTGGAGGGAAAAAAAATTTTATACACACATATGTAAGTATTATCACAAATGTATATATATCACAAACTGTTGTCGGTGGATGAATGAGTTTAGGAATGATTTTTATTTTCTTCTTTATACTTTTTTCTATTTTCCAAAATTTCCAAAATAATTGTTATACAATGTTTGGCCCAGTGCCTGACACAAAGTAGGTACTCAATTAGTACTAAATGAGTATTTTATTCTTAGAGCCACAAAAATTAAATACACCCTTTTATGTAAAGGGAAAAACTTTATCTGTCTGCAGAATTGACCTAGGAGATAGAACTCTCAATATTTGCCAACTTGTGATACTTGTCTAAAAGTAAACTCCCAACAGATACAATCTCTTCAACCTCCACTTGATGTTTTTCCTGGAAATAGTTCCTCAAATTCCAAAACTTACATGTGCATGTGTGTTCACTTACAATATCACCACATACCCACCAGTATGGCTAAAATTAGAAAATAAAAATATACAAGTGTTGGCAGGGACGTGGAATAGGAATGCTCACATTCTGCTGGTGGGAATATAAACTGGTACAGATACTCTAGAAAACCATTTACCAGGATCTACTGAGGATGAACATATATTTAATCTATGAACCAACAATTACAATCCTTGGTAAATATCTACAGAAGTGCATACATATATCTACTAAAAGATATGTATGAGGATATTCATAACAGCACTATTCATAATAGCCAAAAACTGGAAACAAAATATCCACCACCTATAGAATGAATAAAAATATTTTTGTTATATTCTTACAAAGAGAATACCATACAACAAAAACATGGGTAAATCTCATAAACATAATATTGAGCCAAAAGACGCCAGACACAAAATAGGCAAAACTAATCCATGCAGTTAGAACTAAGTGTAGCAGTTAATCTGGGAGACAGGGGAAGCAGAGTAATGAGGAGAAATGTACATTACATTTCAATATAGTAAAAAAAAAAAAAAAAAAAAGCCACCAAAAACCAACATTATTCTAGTAAATCAATTCCCTGTGTTCTCTGAATGGTTTCAGGAGCTATTTATATAAACATCTATGTGAATAGTTCAATTAAATTGTGTTCCTTCTAACATCTACTTAATATTGCTTGCACTGAAATAGGGGAAAGTGAGCACCTATGATTTTCATACAACATCTCCCAATTAGGGTTTGGATAAAATTTTAAATTACAGAGACATATAAGGGCCATCCCTACTCAGAGTTACTAAATTTTAACATTGTCATATTTGCTTCAAGTCATTCTATAAAGGAAATAAAACATCACAGGTAAAGTGGAATCCCCTTGTATGATCCCACTTCTGCTCTTACTTTTCTGTTAACATACCTAGAGGCAAACAGTATTCTATAATTTAACTTTTTAAAAAACATTGTGCAGACCAAATAAACCATGTCCCTGGGTCAGTTTATGATAATTTAGAACATAAAATTCTTCATTCAGAGGTTAATAAAAGTCCATGCTATACGTGAAGAGGGTGAGGAAACAATAATCCTGCATATTAATACCTTGATAAGAAGGAAGTTATTTCTTCAAGAAAAGAGTGAACTTTCTACTAACATACCTATTAAGCTAAATTTTCACCTGATAAAGTGCCACCTCTTATTCTTTAGTTCAAATCCTTCTTAACCTTAACAGCATATACCTATATTATAATAAAAATCATTTTGAACTACGTGCCAGTCTTTTGATTAATCGCATAGAATCCCATGTCTGGTCTTCCAGGAATCAAACTAAATCAAACTAGTATAGAAAAATGGAGGAGAAAAAGATTAATCTAGCTTTAGTTTCACTCAAGACATTATTCTGATCATTAAAATTAAAAAATTTTAATGGAAAACTCCATTTTGGCTCCATTTCCATAAACATCAATGGAAAACTGACTAACTTCCTAGTTGAAATACAAATGTTATATCCATAGAAAAGCAGAAAATGTTAAATTATATACAAAAATGCTTTTGTAAGTAATATTATTCTTAATATCTTATTTTAAAAATTAGAAATTAAAAAATTTAATATGTCTTAAGACAATCTAACATGCCTTAAAATAGGCAAGTAAGCAGACTGAAGGCCCCTAAATATGAATGCTCCCAAATGGAGTTTTGCCTTGTTGGGCAGCTCCAATTTTTTGTAGTTATTCTATACCTGCATGAAAGGAAAATGCCTTGGCTTTTGCTGTTATTCATGCCCTAGGGAACTCCTCGCCCTACTGGCTTCACTTCAAAATATACCAAGCATGAGCACTTGCAAAATGGGTATTGGAGGAGACAAGTGTGTTAACATTTTAAATAATAAGCCACTTAATTCTGCCTCCAAAAGTTCCAACTCTCTACGTAATCAAGCAAAACAGATGTTGAGTCTAGATTATAAAATAAATAAACACTTTGATTTTAACCTTACCTATGCAGTAATTCTCTGAGTTTCACAAAAAGCTCTTTATTTTGAAAATGGAGAAAAACCAGTGCTCGAGTTATCTTCAATAACTCTATTGGTTTATAGTTATCCAAATGTTTATGCAGAATTGAAGCAATTCTAAAAAGAATGATAAAATATATTAAAAATTCATTCACTTATTTATTAAACATTTACTGAGGAGCTCTTTCATGCCAGACATACACTGCTTTAGAGCAATGAATAAAATAAGGTTTTCTGTTCTTTTTTTTTTTTAATTTTTTTTTTTTAACATTTATTTATTTTTGAGACAGAGAGAGAGCATGAACAGGGGAGGGTCAGAGAAAGAGGGAGACACAGAATCCAAAACAGGCTCCAGGCTCTGAGCTGTCAGCACAGAGCCCAACGCGGGGCTCGAACCCATGGACCGTGAGGTCATGACCTGAGCCGAAGTCGGACGCTTAACCGACTGAGCCACCCAGGCGCCCCAGGTTTTCTGTTCTTGAACAGCTGTCTCAAGAAGGTGACAGAAATGTAAACAACAAACTAGAATGATATAAAAGCTATCAATGAAGTGTGAATGAAATAATATTTAATTATTAATAGTAAGAGGAGGAGGGCGCCTTGATTGCTCAGTTAAGCATCTGACTTGATTTGGGCTCTAGTCATGATGTCGTGGTTCGTGAGTTTGAGCCCCACGCCGGCTCTACACTGACTCCCTCTCTCTCTGCCCTTTCCCCCACTTGTGTGAGAATTCTCTCTCTCTCTTTCTCTCTCTCACTCTCTCTCAAAATAAATAAATAAATATTTAAAAAATAATAATAGGAGGGAAAAGCATAAAGTTTCACTTTCTAAATAAAAAACAACTCAGAAAACAGCCATCAAATTCCACATCTTCCCCCAAAAGAAATCTTTATCAGGATTTACTAATAATTAGCAAAACTGATTTAATTTTCTTCCTTAAATCCACTGGCCCTCTAATGGAACTGATTAAAAACCATGAGAAATGCACCAAGAAATGGGGCATAAGGAATACTTTAAAAAGGAACATATAATTGATAATAAAACATTAAGTATATATCTGAACTATGTATTTTTATTCTTCTTAAATTTCAAGTAAAAGAAAGACAATATATGGAGGTATGATTTCAAGGTAACAACTGTGGTATGAAACAAATCAAGTTCACGTAGGTGCCCTCCACTTTCCAAGACTAAAATGTTCTGGCTTGAGAATAACAATAGCAGCAAATGAAGCGAAAAATACTATAGACAATTTAAAAATCCCTACCTTAAAAAACAAGCTATTTAATAAACAATGCTCTAAGTGTTAATTCCTTATTTCTTCAAAACCAACAGCTAAATTATAGAAAAAAATATAAGGCATCCTCAAAAAAAAAAGTTACTTATGAATGACAACTAAAGATAAGGCCATGAATTTCAGGAAAGACTACTTTTTATTCAGATGTGAATTTCTGCTTTCCATCTCTTCCATTGCTCCCATCACTGCCAAGGCTTGCTGGCTGGTAAGCTCCTCTGACATTAATAATATAGTTGATTTAAGTCTAGAAGAAAAGAAAAATACTTTTACGTTGAATAACTGATGATTAGCCTATGAAAGTTTCGGTTTTTTTTTTTTTTAAATAACAGTTCTGAGGTAATAAAAAGAAATAGAAACAAAAACTGAATTCTATATATAATTCCAATTTTCTCCCCACCTAATAGGGTATAATATAAATATAATTGAATAAAGAAAAATATACTGTTTTCATCAAAGGAATTAGGCTTCAGTACAATCTAATCTTAAACTGTCTCTTAAAAAATACAGACAAAAGGTTTTTAAATTGATTTTCAAATAAGATAAAGTTATAATGATTATAAAATACAATAATTCAGTGAAATTCAGGACTATAGAGCTAAAGAACTAAAAATTGGCATTCTAACAATATCCCAATTATTCTAAATTGAGTAAGATCTGATCAGGAAGTCAATATACCTGCATATTAACAGAAATCTTACCTACTAAATACTTGCTGTGACATTATAAACTGAAAATTTACAAAGATGATCCATTTTGAAACCATCCAAAAATGTACACTAATACAACTATCTATATATAACTGTATCTTTTAGAATAATTTAGAACTATTCATATTGGATAGCTCTACACCATCCTTTTCATCAACCTTATCAAACATTTTCAAATCCAGCTTCTCCTCAAAGCTTTGCCCAGTCATTTATTGTCTATATTTTTCTCTCATTTTCCTGTCTACTATCTATATCACTAATTTGAGTACTTATTCATAACTATATTGCAGTGTCATGGTATTTATGCAATTCAATTATACATACATTTCTATCCTTCCAATTGGAATATAAACTGCTTGAAGGCAGGGACCTAGTTAAATTCAACTTCTGTACTGCTTTAGAATATGAGATTCCAACAGTACTTAGTGACCAAAAATAAATAATTAAAAAATAAAATTCCAATAAAAGCTTTTTAAGTAACCATCTTGTTCCCATCTTCATACAGTCTCTTAAAATGTCTTAAATGTCTTCATATAATTCACAAGACTCTTAAAATTAAAACTCTCCCTGTGTGTCCTTTGCTAACAGAGTAATAATGATGCAGATACCTCTATTATGCAACTCCTGGAACCCCTGCTTAACTGAACCTACTAATCATACTTATCTCTTGGCTCATACCTAGTAATCATTCATTAACTTAATGTTTGCTCATCTTTATATCTGAAATAGTCCTATCTACATAAGTGTCAGGCAAAACTGGACATTTTTTAAAGATAGGAGATAGATAAAATTCACTCCAACCTAACAAGGGAACACTTACCAAGGTGCTGAAGAAATGCCTTTGATGACAAATGTGAGGATCACAAAGCACAGAATGGTCCATTGTTAGCACTAATATAATTCTGAATATTCCACACCCTATACTGGGGGTGGGAGAGTCTTATACCTGTGTGTAAAGCCTATCAAATAGCCCAGGAAGGGAGAATAAAAGCACTTAAGCGGCATTCTCCACAGAGAATATCCATCTCCCTCATCCTTTGTGTTCGCCACCACCAGGAAGTCGTTGGCCCTTTCTCAGAATTTAGCAGTAGACTAGCAGTAGAATTTAGCAGTAGAGATGTAAATTAGAACATTCAGAGAAAGCATCAAGGAGCAGACATAAGAGATTATTCTCCCTTCCAGGACTGCATGGGGGTGACATCTGTGCCTTCTAGAACTGCAAGGAGGTCTAAGCTTGCAAGGCCCCATAGAGTCTCAACAAGAAAAATAAAGCACTTTTAGCCAAACTTACTGTTCCTTTTCTTCAGGTCCTGCCATGGGTCCCAATGCTACAAACAGTTTTACAAAGCTATGAGGGTGATTGAACAGAGAAATCATTTCAGTTAGCCTCTTTTTAGCCATTTTAATAAATTCAAAACTATGAAACTGTAGAGAGTGGTATAGACTAAGTATTTTACTGATGGAGTCCAAATCAAGGTGGTTCATATTGCTTAAAAATACCGTATTACACCTTTCTAATAGTGGGTAATAACTATATTTAATATTTCGAAGAAATTTTACTATTCTTCTTGCAACGTTGACCTGGGAAGAATCTATGGTATCAAAAAGATGTTCTGTTTTGTTCACTAATTGGTCTTGAAAACGTTGTGATATTAAAGAAGATATGTTGACCATCAATACAGACAAGGACCTAAAAAGGAAACAAATGCAAAGATTTTTACGTTATTTAACAATAAAAAACAATTCTAAGACTAAATGATTAGATATGGAAGAGAACTAGTTAAAATATTACAGGTTTTATACCACAAAATTTTTCCTTTACTTATGGGACTTGAACACACATCTAGTAATTAAATGCCTTTAGATTTAAAACAAACAAAAAATACATCAAAATAATATCTTTTGTTGAGTGTGTGTAATATCTCATTCTATAGATAACTGCCTTGAAGGAAAATATTTCAGTGAAATTCACTCAGAAATCACTTTGGACCAATTGCCTATGAATGCACCATTAAAAGTCTCATTTTATATTTTTGGAAGTAGACTTCGCTTTGTTGCCCCTTTCTCTGCATATCTGTTATCTTACTAAAAAAAAATCTTGGCAAAATGTCTCTTACTAATAAATTATTTCATATTTTTTAATGCCTCATGCTAGACAGATAGTAATATATGACAGTAAGTACTGAACTTCAGGCAGCATTTAATATTTCTTCACCAAAAAATACTTTTAAGGAACATAACTCCTCCAGGTATTAAGGAAGACATCAAAATTACAAAGGTGAAGTTCCTGCTTTCAAAACGCAGGTGTTACACAATACAAAAACTGAGCCTGAGTGGCTCAGTCAGTTAAGCATCCAAGCTCTTGATCTCAGCTCAGGTCTTGATCTCAGGGTCATGAGTTCAAGCCCCACATTGGGCTCTATGCTGGGTGTGGAGCTGATTTAAAAAAAAAAAAAAATCAGAAAACTACAAATATAAAGCATCATAATGCACCAAAATGCATAAGGAATGCAAAATGTAAAATACATATAACAAATGTTTGGGGATGATCATTAGAAAACATCTACAGAAAAGACATAAAAATGTAAATATAAAAATATCTCAATCATTAGGAGGAAATTATAGGGAAATTATTTACATTTATTTTTGTTTCCAAATTTCTTCAACATTTTCAATAAAATATATTTTAAAAACCCAGTTGTGAGGCGCCTAGGTGGCTCAGTCCATTAAGCATCCGACTCTTGGTTTTGGTTCTAGTCATGATCTCACGGTTGGTGAGTTCAAGCCCCACAATGGGCTATATGCTGACAGTGTGGAGCCGGTTTGGGATTCTCCCTCTCCCTCTCCCTCTGCCCTTCCCCCATTCACTCTCTCTGTCTCTCTCTCTCTAATATAAACAAACTTAAATAAAAATTTTTATATTAAATTAAAAAACTCAGTTGTACAATCTCTGGCTTCCCTACTCAAATGTTTAATGCTAACATTAATTAGTAACCTATCATTGCTATTTCACTTAACCATAAAACCCCCTGAAATGATTTTTTAAAACTGTATATTTATTTGTAATTGTAGTTTGGAGTAGGGAAATGTCCCAAGATTTGACTAGATTCTCAATGGAGTCTATAGGAATTTTTTACACTTAAAAAAATTTACACTGATTTTAATTGTCTCGGCTTTTACAAGCTACCTTGGTGTATGGGCGTGAAAACAGAGAGAGCATAAAATATACCACTGTAATGGTGTAAAATATACCACCATTATTTTAATGTTTATTTTTGAGAGAGAGAGAGAGACAGAGCACAAGCACAGGAGAGGCAGAGAGAGAGGGAGACACAGAATCCAAAACAGGCTCCCGGCTCTGAGCTGTCAGCACAGAACCCAACGTGGGGCTCGAACCCACAAACGGTGAGATCATGAGCTGAGCCGAAGTTGGACACTTAACCAACTGAACCAGCCAGGTGCCCCTACCATTCTAAACATTTTTAATCATACCATTCAGTGATAATAAATATTTTCACATTGTTATGCAACTATTACCACCACCTACCTATAGGACTTTTTCATCTTCTGAAACTAAAACTCCTTGGCCATTTGAACAGTAACTCTCAATTCTTCACCCCCGCCAGCCCTTAGCAATAACCATTCTACTTTCTATTTTTATGAATTTGACTACTTTAGGAGTTCATATAAGTGGAATCATAATATTTGTCCTCTTGTGTCTGGCTTATTTCACTCAATATAATGTCATCCATGTTGTAGCATGTGTCAGAATTTCCTTCCTTTTTAAGGCTAAATAATATCCCATTGTAGGTATATACCACATTTTGACTGTCCATTCATCAATCAAATGGACATTTAGGTTATTTCTACCTTTTGACTATTCGAACTAATGCTGCTATGGACACTGATGTATGCTATAGACTGAACTGTGTCCTCCCCTAAGCTCCATATATTAAAGTCCTAACCTCCAATGTAACTATATTTGGAGACAGGGTCTTTGGGAAGGTAATTAAGGTTAAATGAGATCATTGAGGGCAGGCAAACTTGTTAGCTTGCAAGTAAAGTAAAATCTCAAATCTTTCACAGATCTCAACAATATCATGTTACACTTTACATGTGTAAACAATATCATGTTTATACTTTCCCACAGCAACATTGCAAAGTAGATGCAAGGTAGTACTATTTTTTTTTTAATTTTTTAAATGTTTATTTATTTTTGAGAGAGAGACAGAGGGTGAGCGGGGGAGAGGCAGGCTGAAGCAGGCTCCAGGCTCTAAGCTGTCAGCACAGAGTTCAACACAGGGCTCGAACTCACAAACCACAAGATCGTGACCTGAGCCGAAGTCAGACACTTAGCTGACTAAGCCACCCAGGTGCCCCAGTAGTACTATTTTATAGATAAGGATACTAAAGTTTCAAGAGATTAAAGTCACATAGGTAAGAAGTGGCAATCTAAGTGTATATGCATCCAAAGCCCAGAACCTCTCCAACCACATATTTACCTAAAATAAATTTACCTTAAGTCCTCTATGGTTTCCAGTTTCCTGTGTACAATATCAGCTATTTTTCCCATTAATGGACTGAAATATAAATGTTGATTTGCTAGGCAAAAGGAAAATTTTGATAGCATATTAATATCAAACCTATGAAAAGAAATATACAAAGGATATCATTACTATTTACTTTCACTTAAAACATGATACACAGTTATAAAATAAAAAGTAATCAAAAGTACTAATATACTAACACATTATGAATATAAAAGCAATGTTTCTAAAATGTTGATTATTTATTATTATAAAAGTAACAATTAAAAAGTCAGATACCTTTGGAATATTTTTAAAAGGGAAAAATCACAAAATTATTTGAATCACTTATTAATTTTTTGAGGTGACAGAACAATTTCAACACAAGGTTGAATAGTAACAAAACAACCACTGCTACAACCATGCTGTAAAAAACTCCAGAATTTTTCTATAGGAAAAATAATCCTATTTCTTCAACAAGTGAATAGCAAGACAAAAGAGAGGAAAGAAGAGTTGTTACAGATTTTAAGACTCTTGAGAAAAAAAAAAAACAAAAAAAACAAGGCTCTGACTTCACTAAGACAAGCAGAAGAAAGTCCACAGCAGCACAATATGTAAGAGTAAAAAACTGCAAACAATCTAAATATTTATCAAAAGTACAACAGATAAATTGTACATATTCATGAAATACTACACAGCAATAAAAAAAGAACAAATGACTGAATCATGCAACATCATGAGGGACTCTAAAGCATATTAAGCAAACTGAACTAGACATAAGAGAATATACTATAGGCTTCCATTCCTATAAAAACAAAACCAATTTATGGTATTAAAAGTCAAGACAGGGACGCCTGGGTGGCTCAGCCAGTTGGGAGTCCAACTCTTCTGGGTCAGGTCATGATCTTGGTTTGTTAGATCAATCTCCGCATTGGGCTCTGCACTGACATCACAGCCTGCTTGGGATTCTCTCTCTCCCTCTCTCTACCTTTCTCTCTCTCTCTCTCTCAAAATAAATAAATAAACATTTAAAATAATAAATAAAAGTCAACATAACAGTTATCCTCATGGTAGGGGGATGTGCCTGGAGAAAACATGAAGGGAACTTCTGGGCAACTAGTGATGTTCTATTTATGATCTTGGTAATATTACACAGAAGTGATCAGTATGTGAAAATTCATCAAGCTGTACACTTCTGATTATTGTAATATGATGATATTCTTCAATCTAATGCTTACTCACAAAATGAGAGAGAGACACTTGAGACAAAGCAACCAAATATAATGTGTGAATCTTGTTTGGATACTGACTTAAACAAATTGTCTATAAAAAGACCTTTATAGAGCAATCAAGCAAATCTGAACACAGACCAGGTATTAGGTGATATTAAGGAATTATTATTTATTTTTCATAGTGATGATGCTATTGTGATTATATATATTTTTATTAATGATTATACCTAGATTTCAATTTTTTTACTCTTATTTTTCACTTTTTTTTTTTTTATTAAATAGGCTTCATGCCCAGCATGAAGCCCAACATAAGGCTTAAACTCACAACCCTGAGATCAAGACCTGAGCTGAGATCAAGAGTTGGACATTTAACCAACTAAGCCACTCAGGTACCCAGCGATTATATATATTTTTAAAAGAGAGTTCATCTCTCAGAAATACATACTAAAGTATTTACAGATGAAATGATACAATTTAAACTATACTGAGGGGTAGGGAGAAAATGGGAGGTGACCTAGATAAAACAAGACTGCTTTATGTTGGTAGTTGTTGAAGCTGGATGATGGGTACATGGGAGTTCATTATACTAATGTCTCTAGTTTTATAAATGTTTAAAATCTTCCACAATAGATTTATAAATTTGAATTTCAAATACATGCTGTTTACCCTTGGTATGATCTATCATATAGTGCTAATTCATAATAATACATCCTATTTGAATCATTATGAATTATATTTATATAACATTTATAAATATTTTAGCAAAATCATTAACAACTAATGTAACAAAAAATTAACATCATAGGCTACAGACTATAAAAAGCATAAGTTAATATGTATTTTATGACACTTAAAAATTCTATATGTGGAATACAAATTAGCTTTAAAACTTTTCATATATTATCATGCAAAAATAAAAGTATTGCTAAATATAAAAACATATAGAATAAAATCTTCTAAGCTATTTTGAAATGAAAAAAAATTTAAGTCTAATTGACTTGGAAGTACAATCGTACATTTGTAATTTAACTGTTTAATAGAAAAACAGAAAGAAAGTATTTTACAAGTGATTTGTTCAAGCTGCATAATACATATTACAATGGTGCTGTAAAGAAAAATAAAAAGTTTTGAGTTATTGTCAATAATGACCAAATTTAACCTTAAAGATCCAGTAGTTTATACTGCTCATAATAGAAATAATATTATTTTCCTTATTCTCAATAAAAGATATTACAGATAAAGAGAATGCAAAAATGGAGGATGAGAAGACAATGGGTTTAGGTCATGAGATTTACTAAGAGCACAATGCAGTAAATGAACGTAGAGTTTCTCGACCCAAAGAGCTGTTCGATCCTGTTTAACCTAATCCAGCCCATATAACAAAGGTCCACTAGAGCTCATCCATACATAACCACAATTGTAAGAATTTATCACGGCTTATGTTTTAAGAAGCAATACGCTAAAGGGCATGAGATGGGATAATAATTAATAACCAGTGAAAAGCCTGCTCCTCTGTCTACAGATAAATATATTGTTTCTTCTGTATTTTAGTCAATTCTTTCCTTTCTGCTGTAGGTTTCTGATTGGTTTAGGAGAGTTGTTCTCCTAAGAGTTTTTTTGTTTTGTTTTGTTTTTTACTTTTTAATCTCCATTACCTATTTCAGCCATCCCCCCACTCACCTCCCTTCTGGTAACCACCTGTTTGTTTCCCTGGTTAACAGTCTGTTTCTTGGTTTGTCTCTCTCTCTTTTTTTTTTTTCCTTTGCTCATTTGTTTTGTTTCTTATATTCCATATACAAGATAGATCATATGGTATTTGTCTTTCTCTGACTATTTCACTTAGCATTATACTCTCTAGCTCCATCAATGCTGTGGCAAATGGTAAGATTTCATTATTTTTTGTGATTGAATAATATTCCATTGTATATATACACACACCACATCTTTTTTACCATTCATCTAATGATGGACACTTGGGCTGCTTCCATAGTTTGGCTATTGTAAATAATGCTGCTATAAACATTCAGGTGTGTGTATGCCTTTGAATTAGTGTTTTTGTATTTTGGGGTAAATACCCAGTAGTGCAATTACTGGATCAAAGGGCCATTCTATTTTTTTATTTTTTGAGGAACCTCCATACTGTTTTCCACAGTGGCTGCATAAGTTTACATTCCTACCAAAAGTGCAAGAGGATTCCCTTTTCTCCACATCTTCAACAACACCTGTTGTTTCTTGTGTCGTTGATTTTAGCCAGTCTGACACATGTGAGGTGTTATCTCATTGTAGTTTTGATTTGCCATTTCCCTGATGAGTGATGTTGAGCATCGTTTCATGTGTTTGTTGACCATCTGGAGGTCTTCTTTGTAGAAATATCTGTTCATGTCCTTTGCCCATTTTTTAATTAGATTATTTGTTCTTTGGGTGTTGAGTTGTATCAGTTCTTTATATATTTTGGATACTAACCCTTTATTGGATATGTCATTTGCAAAAATCTTCTCCAATCCAGTAGGTTGCCTTTTAGTTTTGTTGTTTCCTTTGCTATGAAGAAAAATTTTTGTTTTTATGTAGTCCCAATAGTTTATTTTTGCTTTTATTTCCCTTGTCTTAGGAGATGTATCTAGAAAAATGTTGCTGTGGCCAACGTCAGAGAAATTACTGCTTGTGCTCTCTTCAAGGATTTGTATGGCTTCAGGCCTCATGTTTAGGTTCTTAATGCATTGCATTTAGTTTGGTATATGGGGAGAGAAAGTAAGCCAATTTCATTCTTTTGCATGTGGCTGTCCAATTTTCCCAACATCATTTGTTGAAGAGATTATCTGTTTCCCATTGTATATTCATTCCTCCTTTGTTGAAGATTAATTGACCATACAATTGTGAATTTATTTCTGGACTTTCTGTTCTATTGCATTTATCTATGTGCCTAGTTTCATGCCAGTACCATAGTGTTTTAATTACTACTGCTTTGTAATATAACTTGAAATCTGGAATTGTGATACCTCCAGTTTTGTTTTGTAGTTCCATACAAACTTTAGGATTGTTTGTTCTAGTTCCATGAAAAATGCTATTGGTACTTAATAGGGATTGCATTAAATCTGTAGATTGCTTTGGGTAGTATAGACACTTTAACAATATTTGTTCTTCTTACCCATGAGCATGAAATGTCTTTCCATTTCTTTGCATCATTTTGAATTTCTTTCACCAATGTTTTATAGTTTTCAGAGTAAAGTCTTTCACCTCTTTGGTTAAGTCTATTCTGAGATATTTTATTGGCTTGGGTGCAACTGTAAATGGGATTGTTTTCTTAATTTCACTAACGGCTGCTTCATAATTAGTGTATAGAAATGCAACAGATTTCTGCACATGATTTTGTATCCTGCGACTTTACTGAATTCATTTATCGGTTCTGGTAGTTTTGTGGTGGAGTATTTAGGATTTTCTACGTCCAGTATCATGTCATCTGCAAATATTGAGAGTTTTACTCCTTCCTTACAATTTGAATGTCTTTTATTTCTTTATGTTGTCTAATTGCTATGGCTAGAACTTCCAGTACTATGTTAAATAAAAGTGGTGAGAGTGGACATTCTTGTCTTGTTCCTGACCTTAGAGGAAAAGCTCTCAGTTTTTCACCACTAACTATGATGTTGGCTGTGAGTTATTCATATAAGGTCTTCATTATGTAGAGCTATGTTCCCTCTAGACCTAATTTGCAGAGGGTTTTTATCATGAATGGATGTTGTACTCTGTCAAATGCTTTTTCTGCATCTAATGAAACAATCATATGGTTTTTATCCTTTCTTTTATTGATGTGAAGTATGACATTATTTTTAAAATATTAAACCACCTTTGCATCCCATGGATAAATCCCAGTTGATTGTGATGTATAATGTTTTTAATGTATTGTTGAATTCAGTTTGCTAATATTCACTGAGGATTTTTGCATCTGTATTCATGAGACATATGGGCCTGTAGTTCGCTTTTTTTTGCAGTGTCTTTATCTGGTTTTGGTATAGGGTGACACTGGTCTCACAGAATAAATTTGGAAGTTTTCCTTCTATTCTCTGGAGTAGTTTGAGAATAGATAACAACTCTTCTTTAAATGTTTGGTAGAATTCGCCTATGAAGTCATCCAGTAATGGACTTTTGATTTGGGGGAGTTTGTTGTTTACTGATTCACATTGCTGGTAACTGGTCTGTTCAAATTTTCTATTTCCTCCTGCTTTAGCTTTGGTAGCTTATATGTTTTTAAGAGTTTATCAATTTCTTCCAGGTTATCCAATTTGTTGGCATATAGGTTTTCATAATATTGTTACAATTGTTTGTGGGGGGTTTTTTGTTGTTTATTTATTTTGAGAGACAGTGCATATGAGAGCAGGCGAGAGGGAAAAAGAATCCCAAGCAGGTTCCAGACCTCCAGCACAGAGCTCAACGTGGGGCTTGAACCCACAAACTGTGAGATCAGGACCTGAGCCAAAACCAAGAGTTGGATGCTTAGCGAACTGAGCCACCCAGGCAACCCTCTGTTACAAATTGTATTTCTGTGGGTGTTGGTTGTTATTTCTTCTTTTTCATTAGTAATTTTATTTGGGTTCTCTGTCTCTTTTTTTTTTTTTTTTTTTATGAGTCTGACTAGAGGTTTACCATTGCTGAGCTTTTCAAAGAACCAGCTCCTGCTTTTATTGATATGTTCTATTGTTTGATTTGTTTGTTTAGTTTCTGTATCATTTATTTCTGCTCTAATCTGAATTATCTCCTTCCTTTTGCTCAGTTTGGGTTTTGTTTTGTTTCTTTGGGTTTTTCTAGCTCCTTTAGGTGTAAAGTGAGGTTGTTTATTTAAGACTTTTCTTGCTTCTTGAGGCCTGTATTACTATAAACTTCCCTCTTAGAACCACTTTGCTGCATCCCCAAGACTTTAGTAACTTGGTTTTTTCATTTACATTTGTTTCCATGTAATTTTTAACTTCTCATTTGGTTTCAGAGTTGACCCATTCATTGTTAGTGTCATGTTATTTAACCTCCATACATTTGTGTTGTGTTCCATGGCTTTTATTTTTTATCAAGGTATAACTGACATACATTATATTAGTTTCAGGTATATAATATGATGAATTGTTATTTATATACACTGTAAAATGAGTACCCCAATAAGTCTAATTTCCTCCTGCCACCATATAAAGTTACATAATATGTAATATAATATTGTTGACTATGGTCACCATGCTGTACATCACAACCCCATGACTTACTTATTTTGTGACTGGAAGTTTGTAACTCTTGCCCATCTTCTCCCATTTTGCCCACCCTCCAACTCTCCTCCCCTCTGGCAACCACCAATCTATTGTCTGCACTTATAAGTTTTGTTTTGTCTGCTCATCTGTTTTTAGATTCCCATATATAAATGAAATTATATGACATTTGTCTTTCTCTGGCTTATTTCAGTTGGCCTAATATCCACAAGGTCCATCCATGTGCTTACAAATGACAAGATTTCATTCTTTTTTATGGCTGAGTAATATTCCATTGTATATATACACTACATTTTCTTTATCCACTCATCCATTAGTGGACCCTGTGGTTATTTCCATATCTTGAATATTGTAAATAATGCTGCAATGAACATAAGGGTACATATATCTTTGATTAGTGTTTTTATTTTCTTTGGATAAATACCCAGAAGTGGATTTATTGGATCATTTGGTGGCTCTATTTTTAGTTTTTGTTGAATATCCATAATGTTTTCCATGGTGGCTGTACTGATTTACATTCCCACCAATAGTGTAAGAGGGTTCCCTTTGCCCCACATCCTTGCCAAGACTTGTTACTTTTTTGTCTTTTTGATAATGGCCGTTTTGACAGGTGTGATATACTTCGTAGTGCTTTTGATTTGCATTTCCAATAATTACTGATGCTGAGCACAGTTTCATACGCCCATTGGCCATCTGTAGGTCTTCTTTGGAAAAAGATCTATTCAGCTCCTTGCCCATATTTTAATCAAATTTGTGTTGTGTTGTTGATATTACTTAATTGTAGTTCTTTCTATATTTTGGATATTAACCCTTATTCAGTTGTATGATTCGCAAATTATCTTCTCCCATTCAGTAGGTTGCCTTTTCATTTTGTTGATGATTTTCTTCACTGTGCAAAAGCTTTTTAACGTTGTCTCCTTGGTTATTTTTCTTTTATTGCCATTGCCCTTGGAATGAGATCCAAAAAAAACATCACTAAGAGCAATTTCAAGGAGCTTACTGCCTATGTTTTCTTCCAAGAGTTTTATGCCATTTGGTCTTGTAGTCAAGTGTTTATTCCATTTTGAGCTTATTTTTGTGTATGGTGTAAGATAGTGGTCCAGTTTCATTATTTTGTATGTGGCTGTTCAGTTTTCCCAGCACCATTTACTGAAGAGACTGTCCTTTCCCCATTGTACATTCTTGTTGTAAATTAATTGACCATATGTGCACAGGTTTATTTCTGGGCTCTCTATTCTGTTCCATTGATCTGTTTTTATGCCAATAACATACTGTTTTGATTACTACAGGTTTCTAATATGATTTGAAATCAGGGTGCATGATGCCTCCTCTTTTTGTTCTCAAGACTGTTTTGGCTGGTAGGGATCTTTTGTGATTCCATACAAATTTTAGGATTGTTCTATTTCTGTGAAAAATCCCATTGGAATTTTGATAGGGTTGCGTTGACTCTATATGTTGTTTTGTGTAATATAGACATTTTGACGATATAAATTTTTCCAATCTATGACCATGGAATTATCTTTCAATTTATTGGTGTCTTCTTTGATTTCTTTCACCAATGTCTTAGTTTTCAGTGTACAAGTCTTTCACATCATTGTTTACATTTATTCCTAGGTATTTAATTCCTTTTGAAGCAAATATAAATGGGAGTGTCCTCTAAATTTTGTTTTCTAATTGTATGCTGTTAGTGTACAAAAGTGCAACAGATATTTTATATGTTGATTTTGTATCCTATAACTTTACTGAATTTATTAGTTCTCACAGGTTTTTGGTGTTGTCTTTGGGGTTTTCTTTATACAAAATCATGTCATCTGCAAATGGTGACAGCTTTACTTCTTTCTTTCCAATTTGGACGCCTTTTCTTTTTCTTGCCTAATCGCTCTGACTCGGACTTCCAATACTATACTGAATAAAAGTGCTAAGAGTGGGCATGATCTTAGGGGGAAATTTTTCAGCTTTCTATCATTGAGTATGATCTTAGCTGTGGGCATGTCATTTATGGCCTTTATTATGATGAGGGACATTCCCTCTATACCTTCTTTGTTGAGTTTTTTTTTTTTTTAATCATAAATCAATGTTGAATTTTGTCAAGTGCTTTTCCTGCATCTATTGAGATGATCATATAATTTTTTATCCTCCATTTTGTTAATGTGGCATATCACATTGATTTGCAGATGTTGAACCATCTTTGCATCCTTGGAATAAATCCCACTTGACCATGGCATATGACTTTTTTAATGTATTGTTGATTTTGGTTTGCTAATATTTTGTTGAGGATTTTTACATCTATGTTCATTTATGTTCATACTGACTTATAATTTTCTTCTTTTATGGTGCCCTTGTCTGATTTTGGTATCAGAGCAATGGTGGCCTTGTAAAATGAGTTTGGAAGTGTTCCCTCCTCTTCAATTTTTTGAGAGAGTTTGAGAAGAATAGGTATTAAATCTTCTTTGAATGTTTGCTAGAATTCACCACTAAAGCTGTCTGGTCCTGGACTTTTAATTGTTGGGAGTTTTTTGATTACTGACTCTATCTCCTTGCTAGTAATTGGTCTGTCCAGATTTTCTATTACTTCATGATTTAGTATTATAAGATTATTTCTAGAAATTTATCCATTTCTTCTAATTGTCCAATTTGTTGGTATACAGTTATCATAGTCCCTTATTAGCCTTTGCATTATTTTAGTATCAGTTTTAATGTTCCTTCTTTCATCTGATTCCATTATTTAAGCCTTCTTTTTTTCTTAGTAAATCTAGCTAAAGGTTTATCAACTTTATCTTTTCAAAAAACCAGCTTAGTTTTATTGGTCTTTTCTATTGTCTCTTTAGTCTCTATTGCGTTTATTTCTTCTGACTTTTGCTATTGCCTTCCTTCTACTACCTTTAGGCTTCATTTATTCCTTGTTTTCTAGTTCCTTTAAGTATAAAGTTAGATTATTTATTTGAGATTTTACTTGTTTCCTTTCTAATAGATGCAAATATATTTATTCATTCTGTTTTTATAAATGTTTATTTTCGTTTATTTTTGAGAGAGAGAGAGGCAGAGAGAGGGAGACAGATAATCCCCAGCAGGCTCATCAGTGCAGAGCCTTATGTGGGGCTTGAACTCACAAACTGTGAGATCATGACCTGAGCCGAAAACCAGAGTCAGACACTTAACAGACTGAGCCACACAGGCAGCCAGGCACTTGTTTCTTGAAGTAGGTCTGTAGTATTATGAACTTCCTTGTTAAAACTGCTTTTGCTACATCCCAGATTTTGGAAAGCTGTATTTTAATTTTCATTTATCTCAAGGTTATTTTTTTTTTCATTTTTTAATTCATCAATTGGTTGTCTGGTGGCATGTTGTCAAATCTCCACATATTTGTAATTTTTCCAGTTTTTTGTGATTGATTTCCAATGTCATACCATTGTGGTCTAAAAAGATGCTTGATAGGGCTTCAATCTTCCAAAATTTATTGAGACTTGTTTTGTGGCTAAACATATTATCTGTTCTGGAGAATGTTCCACATACACTTAAGAATGTATATTCTGTTGGTTTTTGGTAAAATGTTTTGTATATATCTAAATCCATCTGGTCTAATGTATTTTAAGGCTAATGTTTCCTTATTATTTGTCTGGATGATCTATTCCTCGATGTAAGAATGATATTAAAGGCCCTTACTATCATTGTCTTATTGTCAATTTCTCTCTTTAGGTCTGTTAATATTGCTTTATACTTTTAGATGCATCTATATTGGGTGCATAAATATTTACAAATGTTGTCTCTTCCTGCTAGATTGACCCTTTTATCATTATGTAATGCCCACCTTTTTCTTTTATTACAATCTGGTTTAAGTCTATTTTGTCTGATATAAGTATAGCTACCCCAGCTTACTTTTGGTTTCCATTCACATAAAACATCTTTCTCCATCTCTTCACTTTCAACCTGTGTGTCATTATATCTAAGGTGAGTCTCTTATAGGCAGCATATAGATGGGTCTTGCTTTTTATCCATTCAGTCACTCCCTATCTTTTGATTGAAGAATTTGGTCCATTTGGGGGGAGGGGTTGCCCTTTTCATCAAACATTTATTAAATGAATAACTGCACACAGCCTGAGCTGTGTATGGGCTGTTAAAGGCTTGAATGCCTAGCTAAAGCCAGAAAAACTGTTGCCCCTTTTTCATGTTCACAGAGTAGCTACTGTTCATAGTTTGGCCAGTCTTATGGTCTGCAAAAGGGGTAAGCATCCCAGAACAAGATTCTGCTGAACTGGAATGGAGCCAGGGTAAGTGCACTGAGCCAACCCCTCAAGGCAGTGATCTTACAACCCATTCTTCCTGGTATCCAAACTCTTATGAAGACAGATGGGGAATAGGAAGGCTCTCTTCTGGCTAGGATGAGGCATATAGATGATAGAAAAGAAAGCCAGGTCAGGTCATGATCTCATAGTTCATGACTTGAAGCCCCACAGCATAGAGCTGCTTCAGATCCTCTGGCCCCCTCTCACTGCCCCTCCTCCGCTCGTGCTTTCTCTGTCAAAAATAAACAAACATTTGAAAGAAGAAGGAGGAGGAGGAGAAGAAAAGAAAACCAGAGAGAGGCTGGTGAAGGGAGATAGGAATTGCTACTTATTGACTTAGTTGTGGGTTCTGCAGTAGAGCCCCTTTGGGTTTTAAGAGCCTTTTTCTGCCTCCTTTCTTCTTCCTGCAACTTCTCCTGCTGTCTAAGCTGCCATGACTGTAATCCAGCATCAATGCAACTCATCTTGCAAACATCTCCCTTTGGGCTTTTCTTCGAAGCTGGCCTTTCATTGGAGGTACAGGGCGGCCATCTGTGTAAGATCAGTCTGGGAACTCTGTAAAGGGTCCGTAGACAGAGGGGTTGGTAGCCAGGCCCTGCCTGGGTGGAGAAAAACATTTCCATGAGGATTCAACCGAGCTTCTGGTTCCCCAGTTCCCCCCAGACCAGCACTCACTGGAGTCACCATTGGCCGCCCACCTAACCCACCACACTGCTGTGCAGCCTCCACACACCTAAAGCAGCCATGCTGAGGCAAGAGAGCTAGAAGTGGGTGTCAGTCCATTTATGTTTAAAGTGGTTATAGATGGTATATACTCATTGTCATTTTGTTAACTGTATTCTGGTTGTTTTGTAGTTCTTCTCTGCTCCTTTTTCCTCTTGCTCTCTCCCCTTGTAGTTTGATGCCTTCCTTTAGTGTTTAGATTCCATTCTCATGATCTTTTGTATATCTACCATAGGTTTTTGCTTTGTGTTTTCCTGAGGCTTACATATATTAGCCTATGCACATCCCAGTTTAAGTTGATAGCAAGTTACGTTTGAATGCATTCTAAAACTGTATTTTCCCCTTCCCACAGTTTATGTTTTTGATGCCACATTTTACATCTTTTAATTTTGTATATCCTTTAACTATAGTTAAACTTGTAGTTATTGTTGTAGTTATACTTATTTTTACTACTTTTGCCTTTTAACCTTCATACTAAAATAAGTGATTAGTCCACTACCCCTAATATATACTTACCTTTACCAGAAAGACTTTTACTTTCATACGTTTTCTTGTTACCAGTTGGCCTTTCTTTTTGGCTTAAAGAAGTCCCTTTAACGTGTCTTATAAGCCCAGTTTAGTAGTGATGAACTTGTCCAGTTTTTGCTTGTCTGGAAAACTTTTTCTCTCCTTGAATTCTGAAAGATAATCTTGTCAAGTAGAGTATTCTTGGTTGAAGTTTTTTGCTTTCGGCACTCCCTTCTGGCCTGCAAAGTTTCTGCTGAAAAACTTGATTAAAGTCTGGGGGCCAGGGGGTCCCTTATATATAACAAGTTGTTTTTCTCCTGCTGCTTTTAAGATTCTCTCTTTAACTTTTGACATAATTATAACGTGTCTTGGTGTGACTCTCTTTGAGTTCATCTCATTCAGAACTCTCTGGGCTTCCTAGATCTGCATGTCTGTTTCTTTCCCCAGATAAGTGAAGCTTTCAGCCATAATTTCTTCAAATAGGTTTTCTATCCCTTTCTCCCTTATCTTCTCCTAACAGGACACCTATTATGTGAACATTGTTCCACTTGATGTTGTCCCATAGGCCCCTCAAATTATCTTTTTTTTTTTTTCTTGCTGCTCTGTTTGAGTGAGTTCTATTGCCCTGGTCCAAGTCACTAATCTTTTCTTCTGCTTCATCTACTCTGCTGTTGAATTCCTGTAGTATATCTTTCAGTTATTATATTCTTCAGTTCCATGTACATTCTTATATTCTCCATCTCTTTGCTGAACTTCTGTGTTCATCCATTCTTCTGAGATCAGTGAGCATCTTTATGACCATTACTTTGAAGTCTCTATCAGGTAAGGTACTTATCCCTGTTTCTTGTATGTGGTTTTTTTTAAAACGTTTATTTATTTTTGAGACAGAGAGACAGAGACAGAGTACAAGCAGGGGAGAAGCAGAGACAGAGTGAGACACAGAATCCAAAGCAGGCTCCAGGCTCCAAGCTGTCAGTACGGAGCCCGATGCAGGGCATGAACTCATGAACCAAACTGTGAGATCATGACCTGAGCCAAAGTGGGGTACTTAACCGACTTAGCCACCCAGGCACGACCTTATCTCTGTTTCATTAAGGTTTTTTCAGGAGTTTTATCTTCTTCTCTCATTTGGAACATATTCTTTTGTTTCCTAATATTTCCTTAACTTTCAGTGCTTGTTCCTATGTATTAGGCAAAAGAGCTATCTCTTCAGTCTTGAAGGAGCGGTCACAGGAAGACTGGGGTATTTCAGTCTGCTATCTGTAAATTGCTCTGGGGGTTTTAGCCTGCCAAGAACTCTGTAATTATTTCAGTTCCATAGGTCCCAGAAATGCAAACACCCCTGGCCACAAGAGGCAGGTGTTCAAAGCACTCCCTCTATGGACTGCACACACCTGTCAGCTTTGCTGGGGCCAAGGAAGAGCACCAGGCCAAGGCAAGGCTGCCTGCCTACCAATTTTAGCACTGTGGGTTTGTGGGGAGCAAAGGTCAGGGCAAGCTGGCCCAACAGGTTTGGTGGGGCAGAGCCACAGAAGAACACAGATGCAGAGCAAACAACTTTCACAAGGCTGAAGGAAAGTGCTAAAATGGCACCAGCTAGCGCTGGTGCTAGCAAGATAGACTGCAAAAATGGTGTGCACCAGTGCCTTTAGCCAGAGAGAGAGCTCCAATAGACCTCTGTCCCTCTGGCAGGCACTTGAAGCTTACCCAGTGAATCTCCTTCACATATGGCCTAGGCACTTCCAACCTGCCATTTTTGTGCTGGGTCCCAGGACAAGTAAGTCTGCGTGTGAGCACTTTTAAGGGTGAGTTCCAGTTTCCTATAATCCTTGGGTCTCCATGATGTAAGCCCCATTGGTTTTCCAAGACAGACATCTGGGAGCTCATCTCTCTGGTACAGGTCCCAAGAATTGGGGTTCCTGATGTGGGGCTCAAACCCCTCACTCCTCAGGAATATGCTCCATATTTGTTAGATCCCTCCCTTTTGTGGGTCACTGAGTCAGGAGTGGGGTTCCTGGTGAAACCAATCTCTACCTCTCCCACCGGTCTCAATGTGGCCCTGCCATCTTTGTTGTGGAGTTGTTCAGCTAGTCTCCAGGTCTTTTTCAGAGACTGACGTTCTATATGTAGTTGTAGATTTGGTGTGTCTTTGGTAGAGTGAGTAGGATATCTATGCCACCATCTTGAACCACCTCTCTGTTCTGTGGTTTTTAAATCCTCCTTTCTCTTTCTCACTTTGATTTTCCCTGTCTTCACTAACATTTGTTTACTCCACTAATAAGAGACCTAGGCTATGGTGATCCCTACATTAAAAAGTTCAAAATTTTCAGAAATAGCTAACAATTTTCCAAAATGAGGTCTGTTATTATCTCAACTCTTTTATAAATGGAGTTTCTCACATATTCTCATATAGCATAAATAGCATGGTTTTGTATAGAATAGACTTCACTGTACTCATAAGAAGAATGCCCTGAACAAATTTTACATTTTTCTAGATGACTGCTGATTATGGCAACATGCTACAAATAAAGCTCTGTATAGTAGAGGAAAGAGATCTGAATCAATCATAGTCACAGCAGTGAACTTGAAAGCATCTAAGTCACCTATGAGTGATGTTCATTGTCTCTCAATAAAGAAGTGATAGGCAAGTACCTACAAATGCTGCTAAACAATGTTAAATAGTTTTCCTTTCTACTAAACTGGTGTCTTCTTTTCTCTCCTTTTACGGCTCCTGAATTTCTAGGTTTTTATAGGCAGCCTATCACTCAGAAAATCTTTCCTTTCTTTTTTTCTTAAGTTTTTAAAATAAATTCTACCCCTAATATAGGCTCAAACTCACAATCCCAAGATCAAGAGTTGCATACCCTACCACTGAACCAGTCAGGGCTCCAAATCTTTTCTTTCTGAAGCAAAATCTTCCAGAAAAGAAGATTCAAAAAGCCAAATAGCTGTTGCTCCACCTTACTTATATTTTGACTAATTATATATGTGGCAAAGCACACTGTTTCCACTCTTAATTTAAAAAGCAAATATTGGTGCCTCAGTCAGTTAAGCGTCCAACTTCAGCTCAGGTCATAATGTTGCAATTTGTGAGGTCGAGCCCTGCATCGGGCTCTGTGCTGGCAGCTTGGAGCCTGGAGCCTGCTTCAGATTCTACGTCTCTTTCTCTCTCTACCCTTTCCCTGCTCACTCTGTCTCTGTCTCCCAAAAATAAATAAACATTAAAAAAAATTTTTTAGGGGCGCCTGGGTGGTTCAGTTGGTTAAACGTCTGACTTCAGCTCAGGTCATG
Source organism: Panthera uncia (assembly GCF_023721935.1). Classification (NCBI taxonomy): domain Eukaryota; kingdom Metazoa; phylum Chordata; class Mammalia; order Carnivora; family Felidae; genus Panthera; species Panthera uncia. The sequence continues at coordinate 62,384,828 of NW_026057584.1, read as the reverse complement.
ATCTCATGGTTCGTGGGTTCAAGTCCCATGTCCGGCTCTGTGCTGACAGCTGGGAGTTTGGAGCCTGCTTCAGATTCTCTCTCTCTGCCTCTCTCCTACTTGCACTCTTTTCTCTCTCTCTCTCTCAAAAATAAATAAACATTAAAAATAAACATAAAAAAGTAAATTAAACATTTAAATAAACATTAAAATTTTTAATTTTTTTTAATAAATAAAGAGCAAATATTCAAGCTTTCTTTGTCTCTTAAGGAAAATACACATTCCTCATTCTTTTACTTTACACAATCAAAATACCCCCAACTAATTTTTTTTTTTTTTTAGTGAAAGTTGATAGGTAGGCAGCAGCTCCCTATTCTTTCTCTACAAGATTTCAGTTAACCTTGAATAGGATAACTGTGATCTTAGAACATGAACCCAAAGTACTTGCCTTTCCAGTCTTCTCCATGCTTCTGTAACTAGAGCTTCAACCAGTAGGTCATGGGTCTCAGTAGCACACCTCAATAAAATCAAGAGAAAATAATTTTCCATACATAAACATTTTTAAAGTATTAAAAACAATCATGCAAGTTAACAATTATAATGCAAAAGTGAACCTCAAGTTATTATACTCTTACACAGTCTTTATTTCTGGTCCATTCCCATTTCAGTATTTTGATTTCTTGATACGGTATAATAAACATCTACATTTTATCCCATGCCTCTCTCATTCTTTTATCTGTTCAATGCCTTCCACTGAACAATGAGAACATTCAACAATACATATTATTTTAAAAGTACACATAATATATATTACTTTTCTCTGATTAGAAAAATATTTTTATAGGAGAGTTTTGTAAAATAAAGAAAAACTTGAATAGGGTACTAAAACTTATTTATAGGTCTGTACTCATAAACAGCCACCATCATTAATCTGTAGCATTTTTGCTCCATTTGTCTTTTCTACACACATACGGAATATACATATTCCTTTTACAGTTTTTTTTTTTTTAATTTTGTTAAAAGGTTTTATTTTTAAGTAATCTCTACATGCAATGTGAGGCTAAAACTCACAACCCCAAGATCAAGAGTCACATGCTCCACTGACTGAGCCAGCCAGGCACCTCACTTTTACACTTTTGTACCCTGCCCTTTTCAGCATTTGCCCATGACACTACATAGTGTTCAAAACAATTTTTAAACATTGTATATTATTCCATTAAATGAATATAGTATCATTTAAACATTCACCTACTATTAGAATTTTAGTTTTTCAATATTATAAATAATGCTGGCATGAATATCAACGCACAATAATCTTAAATATGTACCCCAGATTATTTTCTTTTTTTTTTTTTTTGCATTTTATTTATTTATTTATTTATTTACACCCAAGTTAGTTTGTATATAATGCAATAATGATTTCAGGAGTAGATTCCACTGATTCATTCCCTCTGTATAACACCCAATGCTCATCCCAATAAGTGTCTTTCCTAATGTCCCTTACCCATTTAGCCCACCCCTGCACCCCCAACTCTTCCAGCGACCCTCAATTTGTTCTCTGTATTTAAGAGTCTCTTATGTCTTGTCCCTTCCTTGTTTTTATATTATTTTTGCTTCCCTTCCCTTACATTCATCTGTTTTGTATATTAAATTCCACATGTGAATGAAGTCATATGGTATTCGTCTTTCTCTGACTAATTTTGCTTAGCTTAATACCCTCTAGTTCCATCCATATAGTTGCAAATGGCAAGATTTCATTCTTTTTGATTGCTGAGTAATACTCCATTGTATACATATTTACCACATCTTCTTTATCCATTCATATCCCAGATTATTTTCTTAGAGATAAACTTTAGAAGCAAAATTATTGGATCCAAGGGTATCTTTACAGTTCTTGATATACATTGTACCATCAGAACATATAAGAGTTCCTCCTCCAGTATAGCTTCATTAACCATGAATACCTTCTATATAACTAAACCACATACACTATATATTGTAGGTATAAAAATATCTTTTTAACCAATTTCAATATCTTTATAGCATTAAGCCTATATTAGTTTGTCTCCCAAAAATCAGAAACTTTCACGTTGAGTCATGAAGCAAAATTGAACTACATATTGCTTTTAAAACCTGAAAACAAAATTATATTTTACTCTTGAATCCTTTCATAATTAAAATATGACTTAGGAGCAAAACACAGAAATATAGTTTTTAGGTAAATCATCGCTAAGCAGCATTCCTCCATCTGCCTAACACACATGAGTCTTGTGAGGTGTTTAACACAATGTTTTGTGGTCTGGAAACTGCCCTCACTCAGAGATCTACAGTATACATTAACATATTAAAGCTTCTGAAGAGTCCTGCAATAAAGACTTGTTGAATTTTATTTTATTCATCGTTTTCCAAGCTGACATGACCACTGAGAAAGCAAAACAGGTATCTTGCCTATTATCATTACATACTCTCTTCATATACCTCAGAGAAGAAACTTTGCAACCACAGAAAGACCACCAAAAAAGGGAAGGCATTCTTCTTTTAGTCTAACACCACTCCCCCAAATAGGCAAAGCCCTAAGCCCCTTTCCTGTATAAGCGGACTTCCTAATAAAAACAACTGTATCTCTGCTTTGTGCAATGCTGACATCTATAGTTACTGATAGTCCTCACAGGTTAGCCAATCAAGTGAGAAAACTTAGTTTTCCATGAATGAGACTAAGAAACAGACTAATTGCAACTTCTGTGTGTGTGTGTGTGTGTGTGTGTGTGTGTGTGTGTTTCCCTTATATACCTGCTGAATATTTTACTTAGAAAATCCAGTTCTTTTGAGGCTGGATTCCCTTGCAAATAATGTAAAATTTCTTTTCTTTTTTAATGTTTTCCCAGCTTTATTGAGCTATGACTAACAAGTAAAAATTGTATATATTTAGGTTGCACAACAGGATGTTTGATATTCATATATATTGTTAAATGATTACCACCATATATTGTTAAATGATCCTCTAAACATCTTAAAAATATTCAATGATCAGGAATACTATTTATAGGGGAAAAAAAAACACATTGTTTTTCATTTTAAAGAGATTTTTAGAAAACTGATATATAATTATAAACTATAATCATTTCTATAAAATGTAAAAGTACATTACTTACTGTTGTGTGAGGTACAACACATTCACCAGGGTATCATCATTCATGAATTCCGTTTGACTTGTAGCTAAATTATGAAGAGTAATAAACTGGGGATGGTCTCTGACACACTCAACATTTTTTAAAAAGCTGGTCTTCTGCTTTTGAAACTGCCAAAGTATATTAAATGCACATTCCACCTGCTTTTCTGAAAGTATGGCTTTGCTTTTTTGAATAAGATCAAAGATTTGCCCTTCATCTGTACACTTAATCATTTCGGTAATTAGTGGTTTACAACTGCAGGATCGAAACTGAAACGCTCTCCAGGAGAATGGACAAACAGCTCTTAGGCGAAGCATATTTACAAACAATAAGTCTTTTTTTAAAAAGGTATTTTTTCATTTATGTCACAAATTTTCTTAGGTAGGAAGACTATTTGCAACAAGTAGTCAGGTGTAATGTCCTAGTAAAAAGGTAACTATTTCTCCTTCATGTATTTTGCTTCCATTATGATAACTCCAAATCCCATTCCAAAATGCAGCTTCTGTAAAAGGATTAGTTTGACATGGATTAATACCAAATTAGTTCCAAAATTTAAATTAAAGTTACAAGGCTTTTTCTGCATTAACTCTAGTTAAGACTTTGTTCCTAGTCTGAAGCAAACAGCAGGATTTGGTCCAAAATTAAGTGTCCGGGAAAAGGGGCTTCTTTCTGCACTCCATTTTAAAAATGTTTGTTAAATTTTACATATATATATAGTTTTCAAATTTGACGACAGAAGCAGAAGGGAAAAAAAATCCTACACTCAGAACCATCTTTTTAAACCAAAAGATTCAGGGTGCCTGGGTGGCCCAGTTGGTTGAGTGGTCAACTTTGGCTTCAGGTCATGATCTCAGCGTTTGTGGGTTTGAGTCTCACACTGTCAGCGCAGAGCCTGCTTTAGATCCAGTCTCCCTCTCTCTCTGCCCCTTCACCCCTCTAAAAATAAATAAACATTTAAAAATAAATAAATAAATAAATAAATAAATAAATAAATGGCTCAAACTGTTTGGAATAAATATGTCACCTTCAATATTTTTACAAGGAACAGCCATTAATTCAGAGTTATAAAATTTTATTCATCTTTGAGAGAGAAAGAGTATGAGCAAGGGAGGGGCAATGGGGGTGGGGGAACAGACAGAAGATCTGAATCTGAAGCCGGCTCTGCACTGACAACAGTGAGCCTGACGCAGGGCTGGAACTCACCATTCACGAGATGGTGACTTGAGCTGAAGTCTGACACTGAACCAACTGAGCCATCCAGGCACACCCAGAACTACCAAAAAATTTTTTTTCATTTTTTGGAAGGATAGTCTCTGGTATATTTACTTTCAGGATAATTGCTCCTTTCCTCTAGAACCCTAAAAGAACTCAAAGGGTTTGGTCCCTATTGACCTCAGATCAGTTTGAACCAAAAAGCAAGATGATTAAAGCTCCAATCAGGAAATAAGAAATCAAGTAATGTATCAAGACATGGTGAAGCAATATAAGAACCAAAGATAATTATGAAAAAGTATAATTTGTTTTAAAAATATACTGTAAATGTTTATATTTCTAATTGAGAAAGAACATTTAGAAAATCTGGGACTAAAATCATAGCATTTAACGTTTCTGCAACATTTCATAAAGGACTTTTAAAATATATCATCCTATTACATTTTCTCAATTAACCTGTCAGGTAGATATCATTTGCATTTTACAGATAAGGAAAGCTATTTGCAAAAAGGTTAAAAATCTACTCTAACTTGTGAAGCTGAAGACAATCACTCTGTTCTTTGAATTCTTTCAACTTGGAACACCTCCTTACGTCAACAAACAAATACTAAAAGATTGCCTCTGAGTCTTGTCTATGGCTATGCTGTCTGTTCACAAGAAAAAACAAAAACAAGATAGAATTGGTATTTTATGATCATCAGTACAGCATCCTGGCCTACGCCAACCTGGGTCATACACCTACACAAATAACCCTGTACAGAGCAAAGGTATCTTCAAGATTCTCCCGCCTACCCACAACTGAAAATGGAAGCAGCTCAATGATTAGAATATAAAGGTGTCAAGTCCCCAGCTCTGCTCCCAGATAAATGACCTTGGGAAGTCACTTAACAAAAGGAGGGGCCTTAAGACGATGAGGGGAAGGGCCTGTGCAAATGACAAGCATCCTCCACGCCGGGCTCACAGTAACACAGAAGGAAAGAAAGTGATCTTCCGCATCCCCGCCTAGGAGTGGGCTCACCCCTGCCCTCCTCTGAGCACTGGAAAATCCAATACCGGAAGGAGGCCTCTGTTCTCAGCCGAACCCTGCATCTCGGGCCCGAAAACATGCTGGGTGGAAGAAAATCTGCCGTAGCTACCTACCCAGCCCTGACTTGCAGGTTAAGTTCTTCCCTTAACAACCTCCAACTTTTCTGGAGGATCCCGGGGAAGGCTGCTTACAATGGCTTAGAAGCCAAGGCTATTCCTGGTCCCCAACAAGAAACGCAACAGGCTTGATTGTGTCATTCCCGCCCACGTCCTCCCATATCACATAGTTTTCCTCGAGAGACATCACCTCTCCTCTGACGGTGCCAGTCCCCAAACCAGGAAAAAATGCCGGGACATCGCAGCGTGCTCAGCGGAAGGCACGTACTACATGCCCCAGAGGACGTAGCGGCGAGGCCAATGGAATGGACGTCGCTTACGCATTCACGAGGAATTCTGGTCATTGTAGTTCCACATTGAGAGACTGGGACGACACATCTTAAACTATAGAAGTTATGGGGGTCCTTTAGGTCAGTGTTCCTCAATCCAAGTTAAGGTTTTACCCCAGTCCATGGAAGACAGATTTTTTTATAATATATAATAAAATATTATTATTTAGAAAATGAAATTTGAAATGGTAAACATGGAAAAAACACATGTGGATTTTTGTTTCTTACTATATTCAGCATATATGAAATAAATGTCAAGTGGCTACAAAATAAACCCTTACTCTCAGTTTCTGCCCCTGTGTCATGGTGAGGCCAGTCTTTGGACCACACTTTTGTTTTTAATAACTTTATTGAGAAATAATTTACACAGTATGCAATTTACCCATTTAGTGTACAATTCAGTACTTTTCTTAATTTAGGGTTGTGGAGCACCACCACAATTTATTTTAAAATAGTTTCGTAAGTCCAAAAAGAAACTGGGTAACCAATAGCAATCACTTCCTATCCCCCACCCCCAACACCCTAAGCAACTGCTAATGGCAGAGCACACTTTGAGTTGCACTGATTTAGGTTGTTTGGAACCAGATCAACTGATAACAAATTTGAAGACTGAGGTGTTCTTAACGCACAGAGTAGAAAGAGTTTCAGAACAAACGTCAGAAAAAACATAGGGATGAAACTGGGCATAACCTGTATCAATGCCCTTCAGTCAAAGACCTATAGTTAAACAAAGTTGGGATTACTGACCAGTTGCAATGAAGCAGAACACACATCCCAAGGGGTGTCAAATTAAAAAGGTGTTAAAAAGAACTTATAGTATTCATCCCTGTGTTAAGTGATTTTGGCAAGGCTTAATGGAGCTTTTCTCTGGACTGGATGCTGTGAGGAAGCAGGAATAATTCTATTATTGGGTATCTTAATAAACTTTATCCATAGGGCAGGAAGAATGAAGTTAAAGCTGTGCTTGACAAACAGGGAGCAGTCACTCATAATAGCCAGGATACGTAGATGTTTGGTCATTTTTTGTGATTTGGACTGTGTTCTCATTTGTTCTCAGTTTTGATATGATTATGTAATGGTCTTCTTTTGTCTTGATCCATCATAGCCAGACATTGGCCTTGTCTCATGTTGGTGTTCAACAGAATATGAAGGCTAAGCTATGAGGGCCAGACCAGCTCCTGGCAACAATAAGGCCTAAATGATAGTGTCAGGACAGTTAGTTCACTGCTGGGATGTGTTTGTCTCCTTCTCACGTTTGTGGAATTGTAAGGAGACTGGCCTAAGAAACAAATACCTGAAGCTTGCCTTTCTCTGGAATCTTGTTTATATAAGGAAAGGAAACATTTTATTTAGTCACTGTTAGCAACTTTTTTCCTTACTTGCAGTCTAGGGCATTCATAAAATATATATTTATGTATAAATCAAACCTGAGAACAAAATCAAGGTAATAATTTAAGTCCACAGTCATAAAATTGTATTGTAGCTAATGATTTAAATCATGAAGAAGCATCTTTTACAAGAGCTAACAAGTGGTTAACAAAGGGTAGCTCTTAATTTCCTCCTAGCAAATGTCAATGCCCTTCAGCCAAAAATCACAAGAAGCCTGTAGTTGAGGTTTATTACTTGTTGCAGCTAGCAAAAATGCACACAGCAGGGAGTCATTTAGCTGTGCAGTAAAAGAGTATTAGAAGGAACCTATTGTAGGAGTCTTTGGTTGGGTAATTTTGGGGAGGGTCTACAGAAGGAAAGGTTCACTCTATCTTGGGTGCCATTAGGAAGTTGGGCAAGTCTATGATTGGGCATCTAATACATCTTAACTATAAAGAAGGCAGACTAAAGTGGGGCTAAAGCTAAAATTGGTAAAGTAGCATTCACTCATTTAATGAGAGAGAAATCTTTGGTATTTTCTGTGGCACAGTGACCTTGTCTGATGTCAATGTTCTGTGAGATTGTTTATGTCCAACAGGAGGACAATATGCTTTGAGTTGTGTCAGATTAGTTTAAAATAACACTGAGGCTTCACAATGAGCATTAGGTCAGTTTCTCCAACACCAGAGCATCAGAGACTTTTGTTTGTTTATTTTGGGTTTTTTTTCCCCCTCACCAATTAACTTGGATGCTTTTTCTCCTGGAATAATTCTGCCAGTATATATATAAAAAAAGTGTTTATTGGATATGACACCAAAAGCACAGGCAAGAAGAGAAAAAACTAAGTAAATTGAACTTCATCAAAATTTAAGACTTTGGTGCATCAAAGAACACTATCAACAGAGTGAAAAGGCAACTCACAGAATGGGAGAAAATATTTGCAAATGATATCCCTGTTTTGAAGAACTCCTCTAAATTAGTGACAAAAAATGTTTTTTCAATGGGCAAAAGACTTGAATAGACATTTCTCCATGGTCACATGAAAAAAAATGTTCAGCATCACTAATCATTAGGGAAATACAAATCAAACTACAATGAGAGACCACTTTGCACCCAATAGGTTAGCTATTATCAAAAAACCAGAAAATAACAAATGTTGGCAAGGATGTGGAGACACTGCACCCTTGCGTGTTACTTACTGGTGAGAATGTGAAATGGTGCAGCTGCTGTGGAAAACAGTATGGTGGTTCCTCAAAAAACTAAATAGAATTATCATGTAATCTAGTAATTCTACTTCTGCATATATACTCAAAAGAATTGAAAGCAGGAACTTGAGCAGTTATTTGTACAGCATTGTTCATAGCAGCATTATTTATAACAGCCAAAATATGGAAGCAACCCAAGTGTCCATCAACAGATAAATAAAGAAAATATCATATACACATACAATGGGATTTTATTCAGCGTTAAAAAGAAAGGAAATTCTGACACATGCTACAACATGGATGAACCTTGAAGACCCTATGCTAAATGACATAGGCCAGACACAAAAGAACAAATATTGTATGACTCCATTTATATGAGGTACTTAGAGTAGTCAAATTCATAGAAACAGAAAGCAGAATAGTGGTTCCCCGGGGATAGGGGGAAAGGCCAATGAAGAGTTGTATAGAGCTACAGTTTTGCAAGACAAAGAGTTCTGAAGATTAGTTGCACAATGTGAATGTGGTTAACACAACCGAACAATATACTTAAAAACGCTTAAGATTGTAAATTTTATGTTATGTGTATTTTACTACACATTTTAAGTTTTTAAAAAAAAACTTAAGTTTTTTTATTTATTTAAGTAATCTCTACCCAACCCCCCCCCCCCCCAACTAGGGGCTCAAACTCACAACTCCAAGATCAAGAATCACATGTTTCTCTGACTGAGCCATTCAGGAGCCCTTATTTTACTACAATTTTTAAAAAGGTATTCAATTAAAAAGGGAAGGGCAACCTCACTGGTAGTCAGGAAATTAAAAAATAAAATGATACCATTTTTTCACCCATTAAATTGGAAAAGATTGAAAACAATTTTCATCAGGGTAAACAGACATTTTCATTCAACCTTCAAGTATTACAACCTTTCAGGATACTAATCTGGTACTATATGCCACATTGAAAACTATATGTGTCCTGAGATGCACTTCTGGCCATCTTTCCTGCAGCTTTATAAGCATCAATATTTTAAGGATATAAGGATATATGTAAAAGGATGTTTATTACAATATTGTTTGTCTTAACCCAAACTTGCAACAACTGAAATGTCTAATAGGAGAATGGCTGGATAAATTATGGTATATCTATACTATGGAAGGTTATATAGATATCAGAAAAAAATGTTCATAATATATTTTATGCAAACAAAAGCAATTTAAGAGTAATATGTGTGATGGAATCTTTTTTTGAGAGAGAGAGAAAGAGAGAGAATGCACACATGTGAGTGGGAGAGGGGAAGATGGAGAGGGAGAGAGTGAATCTTTTTTTTTCTTAATTTTTTTTCATGTTTATTTTTGAGAGAGAAAGAAACAGAGTGTGAGTGGGGGAGGGGCAGAGAGAGAGGGAAACACAGAATCTGAAGCAGGCTCCAAGCTCTGAGCTGTCAGCACAGAGCCGGACATGGGGCTCAAACTCACAGACCGCAAGATCGTGACCTGAGCCAAAGTTGGACGCTTAGCAACCCAGGTGCCCCAACATACACAGAGAATGAGAGAAAGAGAGAGAGAGAGAGAGAGAGAGAGAGAGAGAGAGAATCTTAAGCAGGCTCTATGCTCAGCATGGAGCCCAATTCAGGGCTTGCTCTCACACCCTGAGATCATGACTTGAGCCAAAATCAAGAGTTGACCCTTAACTGACTGAGCCACCCAAGAGTCCCCAGGATCTCATCTTTGTTGAAAGAAGGGAGAGAAAGTTCTTAAGTTAATACAGGAATAGAAAAGAAAATCACTGGATACTTCAAGGGAAAGGAATTGGAAAGGATTAGGGGCAATTATTTTTAAATCTCTATAGAATGTTCAAAATTTTACAATAACTTTTATTACTGTGAAATATATGTGACAACAAGCATGCTTCTTTTAAACAATATAATCAAATTGCTCACAGTTTTTAAAATTAATTAATTAATTTAGAGAGAGAGAGAGAGTAGGGGAGGGGCAGAAAGAGGGAGAGACAATCCCAAGGAGGCTTTGCAATGTCAGCAGAGAGCCTGATGCACAGCAAAACCTCACAAACCATGAGATCATGACCTGAGCCAAAATCAAGAGTCAGATGCTTTACTCACTGAGGCACCCAGGCACCCCAACAAGCATGCGTTTTTAAAAAGTCTAACATATTATTGGTGATATAGAAGAAAATTAGAACAATTAATTTGTTGTCTATGGATAGAAACAAAAATTTTCATTATTGTAAAATAAGGCAAGTTGAGGCACCTGGCTGGCTCAGTCAGTGGAGCATGTGACTCTTGAGCTTGGGGTGGTAAGTTTGAGCCCCACGTTGGGTGTAGACATTGTTTAAAAATAAAATCTTTTTAAAAATTAAAAAAAATAAATAATGGTAAATTAATTGTAGTAGCCAAGCCCACCAACTTCCCTTCTTTTGGTATCAGACTCTATTCCTCACACTACAAAAACTGAAATGATGTAGGCTAAGCCAAATCTCGTAATTCACACCCATGTCCTAGTAGATGGGTAATGCTATCTGCTGTGATAAATAAAGCCAAATGTCAGTGGTTTAACACATTAGTTTGACTTCTCAACCATATCACATTCCAATGTGAATATCCCTGGTCAGTGGAGGACTTTTCTCTATTCAGAGATTCAGGGAGCTATGCTTCTTTTATAATCCCCCAGGGCCTTAAAACTCTCTGGATCTAGCTGACATAAATAGGAAGAAAGGACATGGAGAAGATATAGTACTTTTGGAAACATCTTGGCCTAGATGTAACATACATAATTTTCACTTACTTTCCACTGATGAAAAGTATTCACATATCTTTACTCAGATGTAAGAGGACAGCTAAAAAAATAAAATAAAAAGTAGGCACGTCAGACACTTCCCAGTGTCACACCCCTCACTATGTAACTGCGAGTACAAATTTTGGGGTCTGCCACTGTAATGCTAATCAAAGACTTCCCTGGCATTTTATAATTGGAGCTGGCAAGGACTTAGATTATTAAGATGTGAGGTAACTTCTTCAGGCTAGAGAATGAAGCCAAAACACAGGTAAGTCAAATAAGACAAGAGACAAGTTCCATGATATTCCATCTATTCTTTCTTCTCTGTATTAGTTATCCATTGCTGCTGTAATAAATCTCCCAAAACTTAGTGACTTAAAACAACATTTATCATCCCACAGTTTCTGTGGGCCAGAAATTCAAAAGTAGCTTAGTTGAGTGGTTCTGGCTCACAGTTTCCTACATGATTTAAGTCAGATATCAACAAGGACTACAGTCATCTGAAGTCTTGACTGACTGAAGTCTTGATTGCTTCCATAGGGCTCACTCACATGGCTGCTGGCAAGAGACTTCAGTTCCTCTCTGACTTCTGCCGGGAAGCCAGTTTCTTGCCACAGAGGCCTCTCCATTGTCTGCTTGAGCATCTTCATGACATGGCAGTTGATTTCCCCTTGAATGAGTGATCCAAGAGACACAGCAAAGAGGAAATCAAAATGCCTTTTATGACCTGGTCTCCAAAATCACACTGTCACTCTGCCTTTTACTATTCATTAAAAGATAGTCACATTAGAGAATTTATAGACATATTTTAAAACCACCACACTGTGCAGCAGTTTTGTTTCACAAAGCATTCCCAATTGTTAGTATTGTAAGTATTATTGGGGTAATATAAGTATAAGTATAAGTATAATATAAGTATAAGTAAGTATAGTAAGTATTATTGGGGTGCCTGGGTGGCTCAGTTGGTCAAGTGTCCGACTTTGGCTCAGGTCATGATCTCACAGTTTGTGAGTTCGAGCCCTGCATCGGGCTCTGTGCTGACAGCTCAGAGCCTGGAGCCTGCTTAAGATTCTGTGTCCCCCTCTCTGTCTGCCCCTCCCCTGATCGTGTTTTTTTTCTCTCTCTCTCTCAAAAATAAACATTAAAAAAATAATAATAAAATAAAATCTTAAATAAAAGAATATTGTACAACCATTTCAGAAAACTCTTTGGCAGTATCTTCCAAAACTTATCCTATCCATACCCTAAGATCTAGCAATTCCATTCCTGGGTATATTTCCAACATATATATGAAATATATATGCTCGATATACTAGATACAAGAAAGTTCATAGAAACTTTATTCATAATCACTAAAACCTGAAAACACAAATACCCATCTAAAGTAGAAGACATAAATAAATTGTGCAATACCCATTGGGATGGTTAATTTTGTGTCAACCTGATTGGGCCAAAGGCTACCTAGATTAAACATTTAGTTACAGGTGTTATCAGCTAGGATGTTTCTGGATAAGATTAGCATTTGAATTGGTGAACTGCTGCTCTCCTGCAATAAACGCAATGCCTTAAAACAGGGGCAGATGCAGAGGGAGGTTGTCCTCTCAGTTTCACAGCTATTAAAATTGGTCAAGACCCTTACATGTACCACTTGCCCAACTGTAGCTGATAATTTACCTAACCGAAATGAGTGAACAATGTAAATGATCATAACTTACCTTTCTTTCTATACATTAACAAAATCTAAGTCCCTTTAGCTAGCTCCTTTTAAAACTCACTCACCCCATGTTCCCACAGGGATTGCCACCAGCCCTTCCCCTCAAATACCAGAGGCATTGCTTTTCAACCTAATCTAGGGACGCTTGCCTCTGAAAATAATTTTTAAAACAATATATGTCCTATTTTCTTTTTTTTTTTAATGTTTTTATTTATTTTTGAGACAGAGAGAGACAGAGCATGAGCAGGGGAGGGGCAAAGAGAGGGAGACACAGAATCTGAAGCAGGCTCCAGGCTCCGAGCTGTCAGCCCAGAGCCTGACGGGGGGGCAAGAACTCACAGAATGTGAGATCATGACCTGAGCCGAAGTTGGACGCTTAACCGACTGAGCCACCCAGGCGCCCCAATATATGTCCTATTTTCCTAGAAAGTCCTGGATTTGGAGTTAAAGATTTGCTTCGGTATTTAGGAACAGTGTGTTTGGGGAGGAAGCACTTCTCCTCCCTGAGCCTCGATTTCCTTATCTGTAAAACAAGCATTAATAACCTATAACATGGTGTTGCTGTGAGAACTTAAAAACAGAAAGAACATCAATGCCCTATGTAATTTCCTTTATTCCTCAACTAGAGCTTTGTCCGTTTCTGTTTTTTTTTTTTTTTTCAACTTGTGTCATAGTGTTAACTGGAAGCTGAAGTAGAATCTCCCTAAAGACTGGGCTTACTTCCCAATACTCTTGACAGAGGATGAATGTTTACTAGATGAAGCATTTCAATTCACGAAGCACACGGCAATCTGACGGTTGCAAACATTCCCAATCAACTCACACGACAAAGATTAAGTTACCTACGAACTAGGTATTTGACAGGAACCAACATCCTAGAATTACCAGGGAGGGCCTACGTGACGCAAGCAAAGAGAACACCAGGAGATGCGGCCAACCAACGGTGACGTACTTCCGGCGCGACGCTTTCTCTCCACGCCAGGACTGGATTGTGGGGGAGGGAGGCGGTTAGTGGGCTTTAGCGCCTTTTCTGGCGGCGGTAGATTTGAAGCGCTTTTAAAGGACCGGACCCGAGAAGTGAAGACTACTGGAGCAGGTAGGTGGCGCGAGGCCCGTATTTTTTCGGTGGCGTCCTTTGCAGCAGTCCCGGAGTACGAGAGCGGGAAGGGACCGAGGAGAGGGGCGGAGCCGACGCGTTAGGCCCGGGCGAGTCAACTACCTTCCCCTCGAGGTATCTGGGCTATCTGGTTCCCGAACTAGTCCCCCAAGAACCGTGGCTCTGGCTCCGCAGCTGTTGCAGCTGGACCAGGCCTCCAGCCGTGCCTCCGGGGCCTGGGAAACGGTCCTCCCCCTGCCAGCCCCCGCCCTCTCCACTTGGGCGCACATCTCCCTCCCTGACGCATTTTGCCGCACAAGCTGTAATATGGCGGCAGCAACGGCGGCCTGAACTCTAGGGAGCGAGGGTGATTTTTGATGCTTCAAAATCGTAAGTCTGATCGCTAATGCGGGGTAGGTGGGAGGTTTGGTGGGGAAGGGGTAACCTGATGTCCTGTCAGGTTAGGATTGGAGAGTGGCGGGCGAGGAACCTGGATCACAGGGGTTAAGATTAGACTGAAAACAGGCTTTCCTCCACTCCGACCTTTTCGTCTTACGGACGGCGGCTGTCGTGCATACTTAAGTGATACAGGCCTCTTAGTTAAGCATTTTACTTAAACTGAAATCCACGCTCTTCGCTTTTCATCCCAGGGCTGTCTAAAGTTCGCCCACGTTTCCAAGGACCTGTGAGCAGCGCAGGCATTTTAGGAGAAGATAATTACTCTTTAGGAGGAAGGCGATGCCTTCAGAGCTCCATATGCCTTGGAAGTGTGCGAATTTGGCTCATCTTTAGTCTTTTAAGGAGCTAAGTCGAGCTCTGCGGGAATGGAGAACTCTCAGTCATTTTGGAAATGTTGTAAAAGCACCATTTTGTGCATTAATCTAATTTATTCTCACACCAGTACTTTCTGTTCAGAACCAAGCTTTTGCAGTAGTGATGACAAATACGTCCAAGAAACAAATGTTTTGGACGTTTGGGGGTCCGTTAACTTTTAGTGGCTAAAACCAGATGGAGCGGAAAGCATGTGTGCGTGTGTCCGTACGTAGTCCCATTTGGGAAAGAAGAAAAAAAAAACGCCAGTAATTTGCGGATTCGTAAAGATGATGGGTGAGGAGGTGGGTGTGTGAACGTTTTTGAAATAGTGCTGTAAAATCCAGAAAAAGGCACAGATATCTAGAATGGCTGCTTTTCTCATAATATTTTTTTTTTGGTACCCGAAAAGTTACGGTTCTAGCATTTCCCCCCTTGTTATGTTAACCATTTTAGATGGGATTCTTTTATTATTATTTTTTTTTAAATTTTGTCTTTGTTTATTTTTGAAGGAGAGAGACAGTTTGAGTGGGGGAGGGGCAGAGAGAGAGAGAGAGAGGTAGGTAGAGGTAGAGGTAGAGGTAGACGTAGACACAGAATCTGAAGCAGGCTCCAGGCTCTGAGCCGTCAGCACAGAGCCCGAAGGGGGCTCGAACTCATAAATCTTGAGATCCTGACCTGAGCCTAAGTCGGCGCTCAACTGACTGAGCCACCCAGGCGCCCCTAGATGGGATTATTTCTGTCTTAATCAGTTCATTTTTACATCGTTTGACGTTTTCTTTTTTATTCAGGATTATAGGTGCCCTGAAATCCTAATGGGTCTTGTAGTAGGATTCTGTGGGGTTGTTTTGTTTTGTTTTGTTTTGGGGTTGTTGTTTTTTTAACTGTGTTTGCTTTTTAAGGTTTTTTTGTCTTTGCAGGCTGTTGTCAGGGTTGCCTCCCCCTGCTGTCAGGAGTGTACAAGTATGCAAGCTTCCTAGGTTAGAAAATTTGAATTTGTTTCTGGCTCAACCATCTTTCTGAACCTCAGTTTCTTCATCTGTAAAATACTTTGATTTCAGGCTTTCATCAGCTGTGGGCTTCAAAAATAAATAATCAGGTTTGTTAAAATTCTGTGTAAAATTGGCTTTCAGTAATAACTCAGTGGTTCTATGAGTGATACATTACATTTATTGTGACTTTTTAAAGATCTTTCATTTTTGGTACTTGTTATTGTGGTCTTGCAGTATCAGTGGTCTATGGGTAAGGTTTTTGTCCTTTTGATACTTTGCGTATTTTATTTTTTGTTATTTTTTTTTTAATATTTATTTATTTTGAGGGATGGGACACAGCATGAGTTGGGGAGGGGCAGAGAGATAGGTGAGAGAGAATCCCAGGCAGGCTTCATGCCATCAGCACAGAGCCAGATGTGGGGCTTGAACTCACGGAATCGTGAGATCATTACCTGAGTCGAGAGCAAGACTTGGATGCTTAACCAACTGACCACCCAGGCGCCCCACATTTTGTGTATTTTAAATAAGATTTTCTGTCAGGCAGCTTACATTCTACATGCAAAGAAAAATTGGTGGTGTGAACGAGCTCTAGTAGTTAACAGAACACCATCAACAATTAATTCTTCCAGTGTTGCTCTTTTAAGAAACAGACGTTGATGTTTTCCCCTTATTTTTTTTTACTAATAGGATATTTCAATAGAATTATAATTTGTTACTTAGTTTTAGTGTTCTAAGGTATTAAGGTGTCTAACTTGTCATGTATTAGGAATCCATAGATAATTAATTCAAGTGATTTGAAAAGTTTGTTGCAGATCTGCTACAGTGTGTTATTGCACATTTTTGGCTTTAATATTAGCACCAAGCTTTAGTTTTTAGATTTAGGTGTCAGTGGTTTTGCCCTAGTTTAATTCATATGCTATCTCTGTAAAAACTCTTTTTTTTATTTCCGTGGGGCAAATCTTGCATCTTGAAGTTTACTGCAGGCAGTATTGTAAATACTCAGAAAACTTCTGTAACTGGGACTGTACTTTCAGTACCAGGCAGGAAATCTTTTGTGGTGGCTTAAAATGATCACCAACTTCTTTGTAAAATGTAACTACGTCATACTTACTTATAAATATAGGCATCAATTTTTTTAATATAAAATGTTATTTTTAAAACATGATTCCTTAAGTCATTGATTTTTTTAAAATGAATGAAGCCTCTTTATGTATTAAGCTACTATTCATTGTATATAAACTTTAGTTTAAGATTTATTTGTAATTACGTCATTGCGTTATGGTCATAAGATAGAATTTAAAATTAAATAAGCTGTTATCTGGAATATCTGTGAATAAGCTAGTTTCTACAGTGAAGCTGTAAAGTACTTAACTAGAAAACTCTTGCTGTTTTCAACTTATGACCTTGAGTCAGTCACTTCAGCTCTCTAGTCATGTCAAATCCATAAAATCAGATTGAACCAGAGTAAGGTTCCTTCAAACTTCTAAAGTCTGTAATTTATATAGGAATTACCAGATTGGCTAACATGTTGTTGTTATATGGTGTAGATATATTTCTGGAGGCAGTGGTATACATTTATCATTGTAAGAACTTAAATAATTGCAGGTACAGCATTAAGAATATTAGCAGAGATTTCCCAGTTAGTATATGCTTTTTTAGTTTGGTACTGACATAGCTGTACTATATTTTTATGCTCTCAGGTTGTATGTTTGGAAAGCATATAATATCCTATTTAACACTGAACTTGGCAACATTACAGCTTTTCTCTTTTTATGTTTTCTAAAGAATTTCAGAAGTGCCTATACACTGTTAATCATATTTCTACCAGCACAGTGATTTGTGACTGTCAAAGACACTAAGGGAGGGGGCACTATGGAAGATCACAGGTGCCTTTCCTGATGCCTCAGAATATTAACTTGTTTGTACTTAGTTTGCTAGCACTATGGTACTCATAAATGTATTAAAATGTTTTTGAAGCAATCTATTTTCATTTCTCCTTTGATCTCTGAACTACACAGGGTAAAGAGGCTAGTCTGAATGTCAGATTGCCTTTTTTGAAAGTAATCTATGAGATCTGCTATACTTGTAATTAGTTTAATGCAATATGCTTTTAGAAGTGGAAATCTTGTGTGAAAATTGTTACCTGTGTTATTAAACTTAAGCAGGTAAGAACTTTCCATCTTTATTTCTTAGTTCTGAACTGAAGATGCTCCTTGTGGATTCTGTTTTTTAAAAAATAAAAGAAACATTTTATTAGTAAAATGCAGCTCTGTTAGGCAGATTGAGGGAATAAGTTCTGTTTCAGTATGGAATAGATTCAGGGGATGGTTACTGGTAGGCTCTGGGAGAATTTACTGACTACAGATAGATATTAGCTATACTCCATGTGAGAAGCAGTACATTTAGGGGGTACAGTACATTTGAAGCAGAACCTGGTTTTGCTCATGTCTTGATTAACTCATATTCTTTGCATTTGATAATGTAGTCCTGGGCCAGGCCCTATGCATGGTGTTGAAGATACAAGAGTTTTGAGTTCGAGGACTTTACAGACAAGTTTATGACAAAGAGAATAAGATTCAACAAAGGAGGATCATTTAAGTTTTAGAGAGTCAGGGTGAAGTTCCCAGGAAGGATACTCTGGGCTATTTGAATCTTGTAAGGACACAGGAATTAGCCAAGGGAATCAGAAAGGGCAAAGACCTGTTAATCTTATAGTTTTAAAAGATTTACTGTCTACCTTTTGAAGAGTTATTATTTTACTGACTCCCTTGTACTGTATGAAACTTACATTTTTTGAATGTCATAAAGTCACTGCATTATTTATTGCCTAATTGCAAATACCATGTCCTTTACCATATATATTTAGTGATTAGCTGCTTATGTCCTTGTCCTGCCCCTTCGCCCATCCTTCATGTTATGTTAAGATGGCTATCAAAATTGTTTTAGGTACGAAACTACAAGATTAAACTTTTTAACATATGAATTTGTAACTTCTCTGATATTTTTATGAACTATATTTGTTTCAGAAGTTTACACATCCTAGCATTTAATATTTTAAAATATTTACATGATATGTTATTGATATACAAAACTAAGATATTGTTGGTAAACATTTAAAACAACATTGTAATTCCCTCTGTTTAGCAAAAAGAATATACATAACATTTAAAAACTTATAGCTGCCAGGATTTTATCCATTTTTTATATGTTCTGATTTTTTTTCAGTAAGCCTGTCAACTTTATTGTTTAAAAGTATTTTCATTATGAAAAGAGTAGATGAGGTTTCTGAAGGAGTCAGGCAGGTGAAGTGACTTCAAGACGTCAAATAGATAATAAATGGTAACAGCTAATAGGCTATAGTTGGAGGCAGACCATGTTTATTGCTGTACAAGAATGGGACACGTTTTTGTTTTTCAAGAAAAATTAGTATCTGGATTTTATGGAAATAGCTGCAACTCTTTTGGGTTAAACATATTTGCAACAAAGCAGGCTACTATTCTGAAAGCTTTCATTATATACTGTTAGGAAATTCATGAATTATTTTATTGAAAATTGCATAGACTTTGGGGCACCTGGGTGGCTCAGTCGGTTAAGCGTCTGACTTCAGCTCAGGTCACGATCTCACGGTCCACGAGTTCAAGCCCCGCGTTGGGCTCTGGGCTGTCTCAAAAATAAATAAACGTTAAAAAAAAAAAAAAGAAAAAAAAAAAGAAAATTTCATAGACTTGATTTTTCACTGAATTGTATTTTTGATACCTCTCAGCATTGTTTTCCCTTTATTTTTTCTTGAAAAAATGAAAAGTTAATCAGATGTTTGTCTCATGTTAGATTTTAAGTATTATTGAGTAACACCAGGAAATCATAATTCTAGAGGAAATACTATGTATTATATTTCTGATTAGGTAAAATCTGATTTCAGTAATATTAGAGATATAGTGTTTAGCCATCTTTTTTGTCATCATTGTTCTCATTAGGTATATTTGTTCTTCATTAGCTATAACAGAAGAGCATTTATGTACTCAATATCTGTAGTGCTTTTAATAGTTTGCTGGCTTTCATCTTTCTTGAATTTAAGGCATATTTGATTTGTTAGTTTAGGAAAACTAATTTTAATCTATTTCTAAGAATGAAAAGTATCCTTATATGGTGTAACCTAAATATATAACCACTTACAGACATGTACATTATGACAACCTAATGTCCAACACAACTATTGAGTAAATTAAGAAATATTCATATGATAGACTATTACACTATGAAAATGCAATTTTTAAAAATATAACAGGGAACAAATGTTGAAGGAAAAAAGATACGTGTACACGCATTAACACATTTTCTTCATTCATTCATCAGTGGACACTTAGGTTGTTTCATGTCTTGGCTTTTGTAAATAATGCTGCATAATTTATAATCAGTGTCAATATTTTGGTGTAAATCTGATCTTCTTTCAGTTATGTTGAGATGTAATTGACATAGTATATAAGTTTAAAATGTACAGCATATGACTTACATATATTGGAAAATGATTACCACAGTAAGTTTTGTTAACATCTATCATCTGATATAGATGCAAGAAAAACCTTTTTTTTTTCCTGTGATGAGAATTTTAAGGGTTAGTTCTCTTAGTAGCTTTCTAATATACCATATAGCAGTAAGTTAACTGTAGCCATCATGTTTTTCATTACATCCCCAGTATTACAACTGGAAGTTTGCATCTTTCTATCTTCATTCAGTTCCCCCACCCCCTTTCCCCCAGCTCTGGTAACTAGAAATCTGGTTTGTTTTTCCATGAGTTTGGGCAGGGTGTGTGTGTATGCATACATTTTTAAATTTACCTTTTTTTCCCTTAGAGTCTACATGTAAGTGAGATCCTACAGTGTTTGTCTTTCTCTGTCTGACTGACTTCATTTAGCTTAATGTATCTAGGTCCATCCACGTTGTTGCAAATTGCAAGATTTCCTTTTTTTTTTTTTTTAAATGGATGAATAGTATTCCATTGTATATGTACATTTTATATATATATATATATATATATATATTTTAATGTTTATTTTGAGAGAGAGAAAGAGAGTGCGCATGCACTGAGTGTGGAGGGACAGAGAGAGAGGGAGACACAGAATCTGATACCAACTCCAGGCTCTGAGCTGTCAGCACAGAGCCTGATGTGGAGCTTGAACTCACAGACTGCAAGATCATGACCTGAGCCAAAGTTGGATGCTTAACCAACTGAGCCACCTAGGCGCCCCTCATTTCCTTTTTTTGATGTACATCTGTTATGTGTAAAATTGGGATCTTTACTAACTTGCTTTTTTCACCTGATACATTATGTATATCCTCTCATTCATGAGTAGTCGTTGATAATTTTTCTCTTTCCACATACGTTCATGTGGTATAAAATTGGAAAGGTAGAGAAGGTTGGTTGAACAGTAAAAAAAATCTTACCCATCTTCCCCAGCTACCTATTTCCTCTCCCACCAATAGCCTCTGTATTAGACAAGCAAACATATATATATTTTTTTACTTTTCTGAAAAATACACAAAGAAAGCATTCCAAACATATCTCTGTATTTTTTTTTTTTAACGTTTATTTATTTTTGAGACAGAGAGAGACAGCGTGAACGGGGGAGGGTCAGAGAGAGGGAGACACAGAATCCGAAACAGGCTCCAGGCTCCGAGCTGTCAGCACAGAGCCCGACGCGGGGCTTGAACTCACGGACCGTGAGATCATGACCTGAGCCGAAGTCGGCCGCTCAACTGACTGAGCCACCCAGGCGCCCCTGTATTTTTTTTTTTTTAAGTCAACAAAATGTCTTGGAGAGAAAAGTACATAAACTGCTTCCTCATTCTTTTTTATAGCCTTTTATAGCCTTGTACATTGTATGGATATAATATGATTTATGTAATCTACTCTCTGGACATTTAGATTTACAGCCTCTTAACTTCTGAAACAATGGCTGCCTTGAACAACTTTATATGAACTTTATTTTGCAAATGTGTGGGATATGTATAAAATAAATTTCTGAAGTGGGTTACTGAGTCGGAGTGTATTCAGTGCACTTGTAATATTGTATGTTGTCAAACTGGCAAAGGATTGTATCCATTTACCCCTTTACTATTGGCAACAATGTACGAGAAGGTCAATATTGTTTATTTTTGTTAGTCTGGTAGGTGAAAAAAGTTATTTTAACCTGTAAGAAGATTTCCTATGGCTAGATGAATACCATTCATTTCATGAATCATTTATTTAACCAATTTTTTTTCTTTTCTATGTTTTATTTATTTTTGAGAGAGAGGGAAACACAGATTCTGAAGCAGGCTCCAGGCTCTGAGCTGTCAGCATAGAGCCCAACGAGGGGCTTGAACCCAGGAGTCCTGAGATCATGACCCGAGCCGAGGCTGAAGTTGGACGCTGAGCCACCCAGATGCCCCCCAATTTCTTTTTTTTAATGTTTATTTATTTAAAAATTTTTAATGTTTTTATTTATTTTTGAGACAGAGAGAGACAGAGCATGAGCAGGGGAGGGGCAGAGAGAGAGGGAGACACAGAATCCGAAGCAGGCTCCAGGCTCTGAGCTGTCAGCACAGAGCCTGATGTGAGGCTCGAACTCACGAACCAGGAGTGCATGACCTGAGTCAAAGTCAGACGCTTAACAGACTGAGCCACCCAGGCGCCCCAGTGTTTATTTGTTTTAGAGAGTGCAGGAGTGTGCCTGAGTGTGGGAGGGGCAGAGAGAGAGAAGGATAGAGGATCCCAAGTGGGCTGTGTGCTGACAGCAGAGCACCTGACATGCCGGAACACACAAACCGTGAGATCATGACCTGAGCCAAAGTCGGACATCTAACCAACTGAGCCACTCAGGCGCCCCCTACCCATTTTGTATTACCGTACAACTTGTTTGTTTTTTATTTTACCATTGCAAAAAGCACTTCAATGACCACATATGAATTTTTTTTAAGGGAAAAGGTAGATTGGGGGGGGGGGGTTAGTTTTTTTGGTTTTTTTTTTAGTAAACATGGGCTTGAACTCACGACCCCAAGATCAAGAGTCGTGTGCACTTCTGACTGAGCCAGCCAGGTGCTCTGAATTTTTTTATACTTAGAATCCTTTTAACCATACAGTATTGGTATCTTTTTTCATTTAACATTTTTTCCATGTTATATTTTTAAAAATTGCATTTTCATAGGCAGTATAATAGTCTATCATATGAATATTTCTTAATTTATTCAACAGTTGTGCTGGACATTAGGTTGTTTTCAATTATTATTAAACCGAAATCAATAATATTTCATTTAAAATGGTTACCTTCACAGAGATGCCAAGATACTGATTACTAAAGTGTTAAAGGTTACAATGAATGTGAGTATATTCAAAGTTGTTGGTCTGTAATGCCAAGTTGCTTAGCAAAATCATTTGTGTAGTTTATATTTTTAATTTTACTTTTTTAAAATTATGTTTCCTTGTGTGGTTTTTGTGCTTTTAATTGTTTGCTGTGTGGACCCTGTGGTATTAGTTCCCAAAGGTGGGGGCAGAAGGACAGTGAGAGAGGTTTTTTGGTTGTCAGGTGTGCTGATACAAATAGGGCCACAGGTGATTAATATTCTTGCAGTGAGTTAGGATGGTCGTAGTCAGTGAAGAATTGTCCTAGTGCCCCCATTCCTAAGCACTGTTCTATAGTAAAAAGTTAACATGTTTGTTGAAAATATCTCCCCCTTTTCTTAAATTTTTTAAATTTTCTTCTGACAAATAGAAATAATAAATTTTTTTCATGAAGTCAAATCTATTTATCTTCATTATTTATTTCATTGTTCACGAACCTGAGAAATTATTTAATATCCAGCGTTTAGATAAATATTCACATGTATCATTCCTAGTTTCCATGGGGTGAGGGGCACACAGTTTTGTGAAAAAGAAAAGTAATTTCCCAAGATCTTCTAGAGTTAAATGCAAACAACAGTAATAATCATGGAAGTAAGACACTTAAAAAATACATGAATACTTTGAGTGGTCTTTTGAAGAGTTTCTTTTACAGGTCTCTATTGTAGAAAACTTGGAAAATGAAGAGGCTGAGAAAACCATATGTGACCCTTTCATTTAAGGATAGGCTGTTAGTATTATCGTGTATTTCCTACTGTTTTATTTTATTATACAGATATATTTTTTTATTTAAAATTTTTTTTATTTTAAATTGGGAAACTACATGAATATATTCTCACTGCAAAAATTCAAGTCTCACATTTAAAGCTAAAGACTACTGGGGTGCCTGGGTGGCTCAGTCGGTTGGGCGTCCGACTTCGGCTCAGGTCATGATCTCAGGGTTTGTGAGTTCGAGCCCCGCGTCGGGCTCTGTGCTGACGGCTCAGAGCCTGGAGCCTGCTTCGGACTCTGTGTCTCCCTCTCTCTCTGCACCTCCCCCGCTCATGTTCTGTCTCTCCAGAAATAAACATTAAAAAAAGTAGTAAAGCTAAGGACTACCATTGACTTCCATTCCTACTCTTAGTCCCCTCTGATAGAGGACTGTCAATGTTGATATGTAACTCTTTATCTGTAGAAATAAGAGTATTATTTGAGGGTGTAGACAAAATACTTACATGCAACTTGCTTTCTTTTTCTTTTAAGCTAAGTAACAGGATTTTTGGAGTATGTAGACTTTTTAAACTGCTAAGTAATATTTAATAGCGTTGTATACCAAAATTTATTTAGCTGTTCTCTCATTGTGGGACATTCTGGATGTTTCCTTTTGGGTGTTACAGTGTTGCAAGACAGCATTCTCACACATGCCTATCCTTTCATGTATATTCATTTATTTATTAAATACTGATTTCTTGCCATGGCCAAGCACTGTTTGAGGCAGTAGGAATTAAGAGAGCAAAATTGAAAAAGGTTTATCACATCACAGAGCTTATATTCTAGTAAGAAGAATAGGTATAAAAACTTGAATTTATAATAAAATATCAATTAGCAGTAAATACTTCGAAGAAAAATACGACAAGTAAGGGGATATAAAGTGTTGGAGGACAAGGGCTGCACCTTTGAATATACTGGTCAGTGATGGTTTCATGTGGAGGGGATGCTTGAGCAGTGATTTAAGTGAAGTGAGGGAATGAACAAGGGGAAGATCTGGGGTAAGAGCATCCCACACAGAGGAAACAACAAGTGTGAAAGACCTGATGAAGGGCTAGGCCTTGGGATGTTTGAAGAACAGCTGGAACACATGTGTCTAAGGAGAAGAAGAATGTTAGATGAAGTCATGGAGGTCATTAGCTAAAATATTTACATCTGTGCTGTCTAGTGTAGCAGTAGCTATGAGCCACATGCAGTTATTGAGTTCTTGAAACATGACTTTCTGAATTGATAAGCACTGGATTTCTAAGACTCACTACCCAAAAAAGAATGAAATAGCTCATTAATAACATTTTTATGTCAATTATATGTTGAAGTAGTATTTTGGACATAGTTGAATAAAATACATTATTTGACCTGTTTTTGTTTTTTTTTTAATGTGGCTACTACAAATTTAAAACTTATGTATGTGACTCATGTTTCTATTGGACAGTGCTAGTTTAGGTTCTTGAAATGCATGGAAAGACATTTTGAATTTTTTTTTTTTTAAGTTTATTTTTAGAGGGACATAGCACGCGTCGGGAAGGGGCACAAAGAGAAGGAGGGGTAGAGAGAGAATCCCAAGCAAGCTCTGCATTGTCAGTGCAGTGCCCTATGCAGGGCTTGAACCCATGAAACTGTGAGATCATGACCTGAGCCAAAACCAGGAGTTGGACAGTTAACCCACTGAGCTACCCAAGCACCCCCATGGAAGGACATTTTTATTAAATGTGATAGATGTTAGAAAATATTAGGCAGGGGAATGAAGTGGTAAATGTACTTTTAAAGAATCATTCCACTTTGGTTATTCTAATGAGAATAGAAAATAGAGAACTAAGTAAAAGCAAGGAAAACCAATTAGGAGGCTATTGCAACATTCCAGATAAGAAATAATAATAATGGTAAAGATGGTGGGAGCATGTGGGATTTTTGGGGTTTTTTGGTTTTTTTGGGTTTTTTTTAGAGGGCAAGTTGGGGAGAGGGGCAGAGAGAATCTTAAGGGCCTCAGCACGGAGCCCAACGCAGGTCTCAATTCCACAATCCTGGGATCATGACTCGAGCTGAAATCAAGAGTCGATGCTCAATCCCCAGGTACTCCAGGATAATTTTTGAAGCTAAAATTCAGTCAGTGCCAAGCCGACTTCCTAATAGTTTGAATAATGGGCTGTGAAGGAAAGTGCAACCAAAGACGATGGACAGTAATAATATTTACTGAGTTCTGAGAGAACTGGGGATAAAGAAGTAAAGTTTTGTTCTAGATATATTATTTTTAATAAAGTAAACTTTTTATTGAAATGTAACATAGCATACCAAAAGCTACATAAAATGTAAGTGTAGCTCAATGTTTTCCCAAAGTGAATTCCCCTATGTAAACAGCCCTCAGAATAAACAAAACAAACACTATACTGGTAGCTCCCACTTGTGATCATAAAACTCCATAAATTAGTGGTGGTATTCATTGCAGTTTCGAGGTCCCAGAGCTATAGGATTTTTTACATTGTGCTCTAGAATTGAGAAACTTGGAAAATTATCAAAGGTGTGTCTAAAAGGTTAAGGGTGGGGCGTCTGGGTGGCTCAGTCGGTTAAGCATCAGACTTCAGGTCATGCATGATCTCATAGCTCGTGAGTTGGGGTCCCACATGCTTCTGATTCTGTGTCTCCCTTTCTCTGCCCCCAACCCCCAGCTCACATACACACACACACACACACACACACACACACACACACACTCTCTCTCTCTCTCTCTCTCTCTCTCTCTCTCTCTCTTAAACATTTAAAAAAAAGTTAAAAAATAAAAGGCTAAGAGTAACTAGGGATTTTTCTGACCTGTCATAAATGATGCCTGGTTTTCCAACTGGGAGTTTGTTTTCAAGAATTCAGTACTGTATGTAGGAAATTAACTGTAATTATAAGCTATTTGGGGCAGTATTATCTATACCATAGTAATCATTTTGTAATAATAGAAATCTCCAACTGGGATATTGTGGTTAAACAAGTAGCTGTAGAAGTTTCTTTGGAGGAAAATAAATCATTAATATTTCCCTTCTCTTCCTCCACCCCCAAAAGTAGAGAAGAAGGCCTACAAAAATTATTTTGAAGATAAAGGATAATCAGGTACTAAGTAGTTTTTAAGATAAGATAGTTTCCTCAGATTTATGGATTCAACATACCCTCAATTTCAAGTGTGCAGGAATTGAAATTCTATACAAGTAAACACTTAATGCAACAAACTTGGCAAGATCCTAAAATTACTAAGTTTTTTTTTGTTGTTTCATTGTTTTCAGGAAGTCTATGTAGCCTACTGGAGGATTGAAAGTTTAGATTTTTTGCTTTGTTTCATGTGAAACAAATTCTAATATCTATTTTACCTGTTAGAAATAAAATTGAGAAGTCATGAGAAAATGGTATTTTCCCCCTTTCCCATACAGTAATGCCAAAAGTGAATATGCAACACTTGGGTTGAATTTTAATGCAATATAATCTATCTTTTGTGTAATTTAATCCCCAATTTATGTGTTTGGGGTCCGTAAAATTGATAAGGGATGTTGGTAGATATATAAACCTACATATGTGATGAAATTTTGTAGAGCTAAATAACAGGCACAAAGATGAGTGCCAGTAAAACGGAAATGTGAATGGAATAAAGGATTATATCAACGTTGTTCTGCTTTTACGCTACAGTTGTGCTATTATACAACAGTTTTCTAAAATGTTATCATTGGAGGAAAATGGGTAAAGTACACACTGTATATTATTTCTTACAATCTACATTGAAGCTACCTAAAAATTGATAAAAGGAGGAATCTATTTAGGATGGAGGATATAGATTTTTCACAGCTTCACTGGACCTTTTGCAGAGCTACCAGCTTAGGATAATTTTCAGAAAAGCGTATACATTTCAATCTCTATTCTGAGCCGATGAAACTCATTTTTATAGTCCATAATTTTGGATGCTGTTTAAACTAAGTACCTTTGTTTCTTCTGCTCTTCACCTTAACCTGTCATTTCCCATCAGGAATCATGATTGAAACATCTAAGTCCTTCAGATAAATGCCTTAGCAAAAGAATGTTAAATAATAGCTATCTGCTATATAGATAAAAGTATTCACACAGAGTAGTATGTCACCTATTGGTATTTTTTGTCTACACTAGTATATCACTATAGGCTCTTGCTCATGATCAGAAAATAGCCTCATATGTAATGTGCTTTTACTCAGGAAGGAAACCTACTATATATTTCTATCATTAAAATATCCCACTTTCTTCCTTGATAACTTATTTTTGGTATTTTTTAGGAATTTGAATGTTTTTCTTTTTTAAACACCATTGTAATCAAAACTTTTGTTTTTGTTTCCAAGGAGCAAAAGGGTTGGATCAGTCTGTCCTTGATTTTTCTCTATTTAATCTTGTGGAGTTCACTCATCATACAGACAATACAATTTTCTGTTTGAGTGGCAATGTATGTTCAGTTGTTAAAATAAAAGTTTTATTATATTATGGCTAAGGCCTTTCTTTTATGTCTTTTCTATTTGCTTCACAAAATGCAATCTACTCCCCCCCCCCAAGAAAGAATCTATATTTTCATGGAAGTAAATATCAAAATAAGTTCAACTAAATTTCCAGTTTATGCTCCAGAATTTTTTCCCCAGAAATTCATAAAAAATTTTTTTTGCTGTTTTGGTCTGTTTGCCTGAAACTGCATTTTATTCATAGATTGAAGTATTGGAGCCATGGGAATAAAGGTTCAGCGTCCTCGATGTTTTTTTGACATTGCCATTAATAATCAACCTGGTAAGAAAATTAATATTCCTATATAACATTTATAAATGAATATTTAATATTTTAAATTGGTAAAGTATAAACCAGCTTCTTTCTTTTTCAGCTGGAAGAGTTGTCTTTGAATTATTTTCTGATGTGTGCCCCAAAACATGCGAGAACTTTCGTTGTCTTTGTACAGGTTTGTTGACATTTTCAGTTGCCCTGATGCTAGTCCCATTTGACTATGGTTTTAATTTTCTTATTTAACAGATTTTAGATTTCCCCATGCAGATTATGTACCATTGCCCAGGATGTGAAAGTAATTCTTAGAAATACTACTTAGTTGAGAGTGAGTGAGAGAGCACATAACTGGGGGAGAGGAGCAGAAGGAGAGGGAGAGGAAGAGAGAGAGAATCTTAAGCAGGCTCCATGCTCAGCACAGAGCTTGATGCAAGGCTCAATCCCATGACCCCCTGGGGTAATGACCTGAGCTGAAATCAAGTGTCGAATTCTCAACTGACTGAGTCACCTAGGTGCCCCTAGAAATACTACTTGCAATGGGCTTTTATCTGAGATTGATTTCTACATTTCTACACTCTCCAGAAAAACACTGGTGATTTTTAAATGAACTTAAAAAAAATTCACAATCTACATAGTTCAAGAGAGGTATATTTTACAGGGAAAAGCTTTCCTCATTAATTTTTCTTTAATACTGCCTGCTTGATTTTTTTCCTACTAAATGGCTTACTAATTTTTCTTCTCTGTAGGTGAAAAGGGGACAGGGAAATCAACTCAGAAACCATTACATTATAAGAGTTGTCTCTTTCACAGAGTTGTCAAGGATTTTATGGTTCAAGGTGGTGACTTCAGTGAAGGTAAGACTTTGAATCCCACAAAAGAAAATCATAATACTTTGTTAGGTATCATAGACCTTAAAGTTAGACAAGTCTCTAGAAGTACTCACAGACAAAAAGAAGGAGGCACATAGGAGATTTTACTTTTGATGCATGAATTAATTTCATAAATGTGCTTCTGAATTAAAAAACACTATTCATCTCGTAGTAATTTGTCAGTGTGTGTGTTTGGTTTTGTCAAAACTAGTAATCCTTAACTATAATATAGTTTTTACCTATACTTTTAAATTGTAAAAACACTGAAATTGTATTTTTAAAGACATTTTGGGAAAAAATCTAATTTTTGTTCAAAGATCTACATAATCACTAGAATCTGAGTGTTCTTTTTTCCACAAATCTTAATAGAGACTTTGTCACATTCTTAACTCTTGTATCATAGAGAAAAGAAAGTAATTTGGGATCTTGTCAGTATTGACTTTAATATCTTTTATGATTTGCTGTGAACCTTTGAGTATTTTTAATTCAAAGTCATTTAAGCACCTACTTTGTAAGAAGCATTTTGTTTAGGTGGCGCCTTCAAAGAGATTACTGTCTTGGGAGTTCAAGAGTCCATGTTTCTCATTCTTAGGAAATGGACGAGGAGGGGAATCTATTTATGGAGGATTTTTTGAAGGTAAAGATGTTTACATTTAAATTGTATTTTTAATGTTTTCTGTATTTCATTTTTCTCTATTGAATCAATAAGATTATTAAACAGTATACTAATATCCAACTACAGTCAGTGAATCCAAAAGTTAATCTTTTTGTGAAAAAATTTATATGATAGACTTTTTATAGAGGTAGGATTTTTTGTGTGTTTAGAACATTAATACATCATATTATTTGAAGGGTTTCAATGATCTATAATAAAGTCTTAGAATTATAGTGCTAGATTGGGCACTTCCACAGCTTAACCTTAATCTTTATTAAAACAGATTTAGCAATATTTCATACTAACAGTACTCACATGTTTAGTGGGTCCATTTTTCTGTGCATTTTTTTTATTTGTTTATTTTTTAAGTTTATTTATTTTGAGAGAGAAAGAGAGTGAGCATGAGCAGGGGAAGGACAGGGAGAGAGTAAGAGAAAGAGAATCCCAAGCCAGCGTGGAGCCTGATGCAAGGGCTTGAACCCAGAAACCGTGAGATCATGACCTGAGCCGAAACCATAAGTCAGATGCTTAACCAACTGAGCCACCCAGGCTCCCCTTCTGTGCACTTAAAAAAAAAAAAATCCCTTTGATATTTTAAACTTTGGATAATGTTTTTCTCAAATTAAAATTTTCTCTCTGGAATTTTTTATTAATGTGAAGATTATTTGAAAGACTATAAACATGAATGTGGAAATAATTTCGTATTTCATATTTTTCACTTCAGGAATTCAGTAAAATTTTATTTCACGTTCTACTTGGGTGGTTCTCATATTCGAATCCAAGATTGGAAAGCAAGCTACTCTTTGCAATAAATGATGCTGTGGCAGAGATTAAGTTAATGAGTGCCTCTCTGTGCTTAAAATAACCATATGTGCTTTTTTGTGCTCAGAAAAGAAACAGAGGAAGTGTAAAAGAATCCTATCTGTTTTCTTTCTCTTCCTTTTTTAGGAACGTTTTATTTTTTTGTTTGAATAAGCAAAGAAAATTGTATTGTCTTTTCCAAAATGATATAAAAGACAAGTAAATGCAAATGGAAAGAAAGGGGGGGTGATAATAGTATTTGAATTTATAGCAAGGGATTGAAAATTAGATGTTTTAATCTAAAAAGGTGGAAGAAGGAATTGGTTAATATTTGATTCTTTCTTCTTTTAACCTTTTATCTAAATTTTGTCTGGTGCTACAGAGCACATATGAAAATAAGATATGAAGAGTGAAAATGAAATTTTTTGGAGTTTATGCCTGTAATATAACTGAAAGCTTCGCTTCTCTGTAGATGAGAGTTTTGCTGTTAAACACAACAAAGAATTTCTCTTGTCTATGGCCAACAGAGGGAAGGACACAAACGGTTCACAGTTCTTCATGTAAGTATTTATGCTGTGATCATTTAAAATATCCCTTTTTTGGTGTGTCATTTCTCATTGATTGCTAATAAATAGGAGAGGGATCCATAATGGGGAAAATTTTTGAAGGAAGGGGAACAGTGAATTGTTGGAGAGAGTAAAATTGTTAAAAGTGAAATTGAACTGTACTGCTTAAGTTTCCAAATGATGAAGACTTGTCAAAACGACACAGGAGCCAGACTGAAGGGGTAAGGTTCCCCCTGGCCAGATTAGGAAAATTTGAGCATCAAAATAAATAATGATAGTATCGGATTATTAAATAAAATAGAAATCCAGCAGCCCGTACAGGTATAAATAATAAACGAATAAATAACAAGGGAGAAGACAAAGCTGTTTCTTAGTAGAATGTCAGCTAATAAATTTAAAAGGAATGATAGAAAAGTCACCATTTTGTAGTCATCTCCATAATGACTGAGGAAAGAATTATCTATTCAGAGCACAAATTTAATAATAAGAATATTTGCAGAGTATCTCTTTATAAATTACTTGTTTACAAAGAATGAAATGCAGTTGATTCTCATTATTCAAAGATTCTATATTTGTGAATTTGCGTACTTACTAAAAATTATTTATAGCTCCAAAGTGGGTACTGCTAATGCTTCCAATTCTGAACCCCAAAAAGTTTTGGGCAGGACTCTTCAACAGTGCATATTTTTTATCACGTCCTATCGGTACAGATTTGCTCTCCTCCTCAATAGACTCTCCTTGTCTCAGAAGAACTTAATCTGTAAGCACCATATGGCTTATTCCAGTGATTTACTATTCCATATTTGTAATTCCCGTCTTCAATAGTGAAAAACCTGGCTCCCATTATCTTCAGAATTTCTACCCATTTGCTGAATTCTATTTAAAAACTTGCTATTCTATTCTATGAAAAGTAACCTACTAACTAGAGTTGCTATTTACTTATAGTTATTTTTGTTTTTAGACCGAGGGTTATGTAGTTAAAATACTGTGTTTAAAAGTGGCTCAGATTAGTGCCTTTTGGTGTGAATTTTGTGTGGTTTTGGTGTGAATTTTGTGTGGTTTTGTGGCTCAAAATATGTTAGGTTGATTTGTGTATGATTATATTTTGTTCTCTCACCATGATTAGTTTTTAGTTTTTTTTTTTTTTTTAAGTTTATAAAACGTGATTCAAAAAGAATACCTCTTAAGTATCGCTCCCACCTAACTTTTCACTCCATTGCCATTCCCCATTTTTTCATCCCATTCCCATCCATCCATATTAGTAACCAAACCTTATTAGTTTCTGGCTTATCTTCCTCTATTTCTTTTTACAAAAATAAGCACAGATACATATATATTTTTTTTATTTTCCTTTTTTTCTTACACAACAGATAGCATACTACATACAGTGTTTTTTGTTCTTTTCACTTAGCCATATATCCTGGAAATCACTCCATATCAGTTCATAGAGATCCTTTTCATTTATCTTGCAGCTGCATATTACTCTGGTGTGTGAATAGACTCTAGTTCATTCAACTAATTGCCTTTTTAAGGCAATTAATTGTCTTTCTGATTTTTTAAATGAAAACAATTTATATCATGTTGGTCGTAGAAAAATAAGAACACAGATAAATAGAAGAAAAAATTCCTGTCCCCAGAATGTCTTTCTCTGCAATAAAAATGTAACCTAAATGTTGCATATACTCTATAAACAACTTTGGATACAATATAAATCTCTGCACATAGCTAAGTATTAATATTTTGATAGCTATACGTGAATCCATTGGTTGAATGTACTATGCTTTATTTGTCTAATTTTTTTTTTAAGTTTATTTATTTATTCTGGGAGAGACCAAGAGAGTGAGCATGCAGGGGAGGGACAGAGAGAGGGAGAGAGAATCCCGAGCAGGCTCTGCAGGATCAGTGCAGAGCCTGATGCAGGACTTGAACCTACAAAACAGTGAGATCATGACCTAAGCTGAAATCAAGAGTTGGATGCTTAACTGACTGAGCCACTGAGGACCCTCTTTATTTATCTAAATTTTGAACATTTGGCTTGCTTCCTGGTTTTCAAACTGCTGCAGTGAACATTGTTGTACCTATTGTTTGAAGCATTTTTAACTATTTTACATAAGTTGCTAGAAGTTTACTAGTGAAATGTTTACATATTTTTAAGTCTTTCTATATATATATATATATATATATATTGCTATATAATGTACTCTAGTATCAACAGTATAGTATGCAAGTTCCAGTGTCACCAGATCCTCAACAACACTGTTATCATTTGTTTTTAAATTAAAACCCTTCCTGTGCTATCCAAAACTTCTGTTAAGTTTATGTAATCCTTCACGTATATTCTCAGAATCTTCACTCTATGTGTTGATTTTCCCTTATCTCTCTTAATTTCTAGGTAACCCTTCTTTAACTTGTGTTTTGTTTTTATTGTTTTTAAAGGAGACAACTTCAGTTTTTTAATCTTAAACTTTTTTATTGTGGCAACATATGTGATATGAAATTTGCCATTTTAATCATTTTTAAGTGTATAATTTAATGGTATTAATTATATTCACAATATTGTGCCACTGTCACCACTGTTTCCAAAATGGTTTCATTGTCCCAGAAACCCATTTCTTTTTACCCTCAGCCCCTGGTAACCTCTATTCTGTTTTCTGTCTCCATGAATTTCCTATTCTAGATATACAAGCAGGGGCGCCCGGGTGGCTCAGTCGGTTGAGTGTCCAACTTCGGCTCAGGTCATGATCTCACAGTTCGTGAGTTTGAGCCTCACGTTGGGCTCTGTGCTGACAGCTCAGAGCCTGCAGCCTGCTTCACATTCTGTGTCTCCCTCTCTGCCCCATCCCCACTCATGCTCAGTCTCTCTCTGTCTTAAAAATAAATAAAACATTAAAAAAATTTTTTTTAGATCCACAAGCAGAATCATGCAATATTTGTCTATGGTTAACTCTGTGAGGAACCATTAAACTGTTTTCCACAGTGGTTGCATCATTTTATATTCCTGTCAGCACTGTACAAGAGTTCTCATTTTTCTGCTCCTCTTCAATACACTTTTTCACCAATTCGAGAATGACCATGAAAACGCAGAGTATTGGTTTAGGGGTTATAAATGAATTCTAGTGAGGAAGTGAATTTGTAAGTTATGTAATCTGTGAAGTGAGGTTTGACTAAATCTAGATACAAAATATATGTATACGTTGAATGTAACATGTAATACAAATACACATAGGGTATACACAATGGTTTTTACATCTCTAAATAGTTTAAGCAACTTCAGGTGAACATATCTGTTGTAGGAAGAAAACAGTAAGGGGTTAGTTTTACATGTAAGGTGAACTTATGAAAATACATGAACATGTTTGAATTTTTGTTAATTAGTATCATGTGGGCTTTAACTAAAGGTTAGCTTAGATTGTGTTCCTTCTTCCAAATTTCTAGTGCCTTTTCAAAAACTTTTTTTAATGTTTATTTTTGAGAGAGACAGAGTGCAGGTGGGGGAGGGGCAGAGAGGGAGGGAGACACGGAGTCTGAAGCAGGCTCCAGGCTCTGAACTGTCAGCACAGAGCCCAGTGTGGGGCTCCCAACTGATGACTCAGGAGGTCATGACCTGAGCTCAAGTCGGACGCTTAACCGACTGAGCCACCCAGGCACCCCATCTAATGCCTTGTTTGATAAGATTCTTTAACATAATAAATGATATACAGTGTCCATCTTCATTCTACACCAATACCAATCTTCTTAACTACAAAGATTTTAAGTTTGGTGTGGAGTAGAAAAAAAGATTTTACAAAATTACTTCATTTGCAGGACTTTTTGCTTATTTTGAATTTTGTCAAAAGTTTTAATCCAGATTTCTTCAATGTGAAGTTTGTTTGTATATCAGGGAAAATAAACTCGAAGGTCTTTGGATCTTCGGTAACATAAGCCAGTAAAGCCTGCTGGGACAAGAATCTAAACTGATAATCCATGTATTAAAAAGATAGGGATAGTCAGCCCGGCGTTCCAGAAGGTCTGAATTCTGGATTTTTGAGTGAAAGTATCCAAAACTTTTAATGTTGGCAACTAATTAAAATTTTTACAAACACTATATGGACCATTTCTGTTCTAGTCAACAGAACACATGTGAGGCCCATCTGAATATATACAGTAAGTCCCCTTTTATTCACGGGAAGTACGTTTCAAAGATTCCCCCCAGTGGATGCCTGAAACTTCATATAGTACTGAACTCTCTATATATTACATGTTTTCCTATATAGACATGCCTGTGATAAAGTTTAATTTACAATTTAGGGATAATAAGAGATTAACAACAATAGCAAAAAGAACAATACACTGTAACAAAAGTTATATGAATGTGGTCTCTATCAGAATCTCTTACTGTATTGTACTTACCCTTCTTATGATGTGAGATGATAAAATGCCTACCTGATGAGATGAAGTGAGGTGAATAACAGGCATTGTGGTGTAGTGTTAGGTTACTTTTGAACTGATAGTATGTCAGATGGAGGATCATCTGCTTCTAGACTGGACTGACCACAGGTTACCATAGGTGACTGAAACTGTGGAAAACAAAACCACAGTTATGCAGTTGATCTATGTTTTAACTGTTTAAAATGTTAAGGTTGAAAAAGCACTATTGTTAAACCCATAAACTAGTGGAATCTTTTGTTAAATTGTGGTCTGTTCATACAATAGAATTTATAAAAACCATAGAACATTCTACATGTTCAGTAAGAACCCAGGCACATGCAAGAAACGTGGATGAATGGAAATAACACCAAAATGTCAACTTTAGTTAACGTGTAAGTTCTCAACAATGAGTGGTATTACTTTCATGATCAGAATGAGTTTTTGAAAATACATTATGTAGAAGGCATCTTGAATTTTTTCTGTTCGACTTAAGGTTAATGTAATAAAATTCTATTATGTTAAAATAGCATGTGATTTCTTTGTATGCAGCTTTGTTTCCAATGCAGTTATTTTCTTTTCCTTTTTAGAGATGCTAACTTTGTTTTTCTCTGACTTTGTTTTTATTCTTCTATCTGATGACTTCCAAAGAACAACGAAGCCAACTCCTCATTTAGATGGGTAAAGATTATTTTAATTTATTTTTTGACCACTTTAAATTAATGTTAAAATTAAAAGCTTTTATTTAATCATCTTTACTTTACTCTTTAGGCATCATGTTGTTTTTGGGCAAGTGATATCTGGCCAAGAAGTTGTAAGAGAGATAGAAAATCAGAAAACAGATGCAGCTAGCAAACCATTTGCTGAGGTGCGGATACTCAGTTGTGGAGAGCTAATTCCCAAATCTAAAGGTAAAAACAAGCACATATTTCTGATAATTCTTATGCATGCTAAACGATCAGAGACATTCTAAATTGTTGGTGTGAAATTCATACTAATGTGAATATATATATGAGGCATTTGTGTTTTCTGAATGTCTTTTATCTTCACACTTTGTTCATTTACTACGGAGTCATCTAGTTTTCCCATTAAAAAAAAAAATTAATGTTTATTTACCTTTGAGAGAGAGGGGGGGAGTCACAGTGTGAGCGGGGGAGGGGCGGAGAGAGAGGGAGACACAGAATCCGAAGCAGGCTCCAGGCTCTGAGCTGTCAGTACAGAGCCCAACACAGGGCTTGAACTTACAAACCATAAGATCATGACCTGAGCCAAAGTCAGACGCTTAACCGACTGAGCCACCCAGGTGCCCCTCTAATTCTCCCTTCTTGTTAATTTGCTATAATTTATCCTTCTCCTTCCACTTTGTTTTGGGGTTTTGTTTTGTTTTGTTTTGTTTTTTAACTGTAGTTGTATAAATAGCATGGTAAATAAATACTCTTCTAGAGAAAGACACAGTGAGGGAACGATGACAATTGAAGAGAATAACATAAAGAAACTAAAGGGAATAATTATTTCCCTTTATGCACTACTGAGATTCAGAAGTATTTGGAATATTTGAGAAACTTCTTTACTTAGACCAGAACATTTGAAATTAACATGACCAATAGTTTGGTATGATATTATGGAACTTTGTTTACTTAATATTTTTTTGTTTACTTAATGTTTTAAGTGTTTATATTATATATGTGAAATACGTAACTGCCATTATTTTTGACAAATATTGGGTCCTTCATTACCCTAAAATTAATGGGGTGAGATTACCTGTGTAGAAAACAATAAAATAATAAATGGACTGTATTCTTCCTGTTCTTACTAGTCTAGGGAATAGTATCCATACTTAGTTTTTCATGTTTAACGAATGTGAGAGTCATCTATAATCTTTTCTTTTCTTTTCTTTTCTTTTTTTTTCTTTTAATTTATTTATTTTTGAGAGAGAGAGAGACAGACAATCCCAAGCAGGCTCCATACTGTCAAGCACAGATGCACGCGGAGCTCCATCGCACAACCAAACTGAGATCATGACCTGATCCAAAGTCACGAGTCTGACACTTAAGCAACTCAGCCACCTAGGTGCCCCTATAAATCCATTCTGATCCTTACAATAACTCTGTACTAATTTCTCCCATTTTACAGATGAGGATAGTCAAGAAGATTAAGGTTTTTACCACAGCAGGGAACTAAGCTTCAAACCCAAGCTTGCTGGCTCCAGTTTTAGAGCCTTTTCTGTTATGTATTGCTAACTCATTAAAGTCTTTAACATTCTTTTCAGAATTGCCCTAAGTAGAACATTCTGTTCTCAAGTTTTAGGTATACTGATTTCCTTTGTGTCATTTAGAAATAGGCACATTTGTTTTCTTTTAATTTAAAAACACCCAAACTAGTCATAGAAGCTTATATTTTTAATTTTCTATTTTCTGTATTCCACTTCGATTCTGATAATTTTCTTCTCTATCATATTAAATATATATATACTTTGTAAACCATTGCAGGAATATGCTGCAGCTCATAATGGGACTGTTTATATAACTTGCTGGTATTCATAAGGCTGGCTGTCTATCTTTATGTACAAACAACATGTATAATATATGTTTTGTGTTTGTGAAGATCCAGTGAAGAATGAGATGTTACTGAGTATCTTACATTAAAAAAAACAAAAACAGTGTATTAATGTTTGCAAATTTTACACCCTGATACTGATACTTAATCGTTAAGACTGTTAGTATCATTGGAATATTTTCGTTTAAGGCATTATTTCTTCTCACATCATCTAGGAAATTTTTATCTTTTATTTTCTACTAAAAACTTGGGTTTTTTCTTGTACTTTATGTCTCTTGTGCCTCTTTAAGGTCTCTTGTGTTAGGATATATTCTCTGCTTATAAAAGTTAAGGATACTGTGGTATATATATTTAGAAAGAAATTGGGGTAATAAATGCACATTTTAAACCATAAGCATAGATTTTCTAATAAATTTGGTGTAAACATTCTTTTAGTAATAAAAGGTCAGTGTTTGAATTATTGCTGAAAGAATGAGAAAGTGAATGAGTGCACTCTTTGTATGTTATTATTTGTCTTCATAATGTATTTTCACATGTAGAAATAAATGCTAATTTTGCTGATGCCATTGTGACCAGACAGTTGTGCTGAAAGTTGATGTAGTGTCCTACTGTGTGTCCCTCAAACTCTTGCTAAGGAAGCATACCTTGCCCTTATCAGTTTTAGCAGGTGGGGAGGGAACATTTGGCCCTTTATTAGTGTCTGCCCAGGAGTTCATGTAAAGGTCAAGTGTGTTTTAAGCCATACTCCCATGCCTACCCTGTTCTGGTCTATACTGTGGAAATATGAAAAGATCTTTATATTTGAAGTCACAAAGTTTGGAACCTATTACCCTGCAGTCCTTTAATTACTATTCAGAACATTGGTCAGAATGGATTTTGTCATGCATCTATATAATCTTTTTTTAGGCAGAGCTGTGTCTCACATCCAATTTGTAAGTTTGATGGCCTCCTTACAGCTTTAAATTGGAAACAGTCAGAAAGCTTTATGCAACACTGTGGTGTTCATCATTATATTTAAAATCTTGTTTGAGAGATTTACACCCCAGTTTAAAAAGAAATAAATACAGAATCTTTTTTTTTTCTTTTTCTAACTTCCTGAAAGAAAACAAAAAGACTTCTGAAGAATTCTGACTGTCTGGGCCCACCTGTATATGGTCTTGGTGAGTCTGGGCAATCTTCTTGGGCCTTTATCCCTTTTGCTGTTGCAGAATTGGAAATTCTGTTTTTTGTAGCTATTTGAATATACCTGAGAAGGTTCAGAGTTAAGAAAAAGAACCTTCCAACACATGTAGGAATGGAACACTGGAGGCTAATAAAAACTGCATTTCTGTAGAGGCTGTCAAGGGACAGAATGGAGGATGGAACATAGACCACCAAAGAATGAAACCACTACTTAAGTCAAGCTGCTTACTGATTTTTCAGGAGTTGGCATGACCTCAGGTTAAAAGAGAGGTCTGTACACACCTTGACCATGCAATAAGAGATGGGGCCATTGCTATATTACATAGAGTTTTATATTACAGAAACACAAGTGCTGAGTTACAGATGGATATACAATAGATAGTTGTATGAGTAGAAGTTTTGCCTGTATGTGGTAGGAAACATTGCCTGGCAATACACAAAAAAAACAGAATGGGGGAAACAGTCAGTGAATCTTGTACTCAGGAGACGGTAAAGAACACCAGAGATTCATTTATATAGTAAGAGGATCCCATTCATTGTTCTTAACCTGGAATTAGGAGCAGTGATGATGGAACTTGTGCTGGAAGATAGTGGGATGTTAAACTTAGAAACTATCTAGGAGATGAGACCAGTAATATGAAATGAAAATACCTAAAGGAGACCTATTTTAGGAATAGTTCTATTCTTTATTCTATCCTATTTGGTGATGCCCTAGAAATTGCCTTCAATATAAAGGTTTCATGTGAAATTCATTGATATAAAATCTGTAGATCTCAAATAAAATGAATAAGGCAGCATTTTTTTTTTTTTTTTTTTTACCTGAAATCTTTACAAGTAAAATGTTCTGGAGTTTGTTTTACTTTATCATACTAGTAGAATCAGTACCTCATTAATAAGATTACACTGTGGGGCGCCTCGGTGGCTCAGTGGGTTAAGCGTCCGACTTCGGCTCGGGTCATGATCTTGCGGTTCGTTCGTGAGTTCAAGCCCGGTGTCAGGCTCTGTGCTGACAGCTCAGAGCCTGGAGCCTGTTTCAGATTCTGTGTCTCCCTCTCTCTCTCTCTGACCCTCCCCCGTTCATGCTCTGTCTCTATCTCAAATATAAACGTTAAAAAAAAAAAAAAAAGATCACACTGTACCCTACCCCACCCTCCCAAAAGGTCAGTGAATAGGTTTAGGAAATTCTTTTACATAGTGATAAGCAAATCACATAATCTAAAAAACTATCCAGAAATGGCCCACAAGTTTAAAGTGTTATTCTTTGTTATTTGTTTTCATCCATTATGATTTTTAACTTGCATTGTGGTTTTGCTTTAGGTAGTGTTTCATTTTTACCTTAAGGATACTTAAATGTTTGTTACAGATACTTTGAAATAGATTTTGTGTAAGTGGTAAGGCAAGTAGTAGGGTTTTTTGTTTGTTTTTTTGGCAGTATCCCATTATTGTCATATTGGGAAGTTTTAAAATATCTACAGTTTTTAACATTTAATATATTAATTTGGTTGAAAATTTAGAGGCCAAAAAGGATAGTCAGTCAATGAAAAGTCTTCTTCCAATCTCTGCCCATCAATTTTCATTCCCACATTTTGTATATTGGTCTAAATGTATGTGAATTTTGGTCACATAGAATAAATTCTTAAAAGTGGAATTAATAGACTACAGGGGTCATGCATTTGTAATTTTGGTAGACACTGACAATGAATATAAGAAAATAAATTACCTTCTGGGGCACCTGGGTGGCTCATTCGGTTAATCGTCTGACTTTGGCTCAGGTCATGATCTCATGGTGTGTGAGTTTGAGCCCCATGTCAGGCTCTATGCAGACAACTCAGAATCTGGAGCCTGCTTTGGGTTCTGTGTCTCCCTCTCTCTCTCTGCCCTCTCCTGCTCATGCTATCTCTCTCTCTCTCTCAAAAAAAAATAAACATTAGAAAATAAATTACCCTTATATACTTTGCAAAGCCACGTATTGCCGAACTCTGTAATCTTTTTTTTTTTTTTTTTTTTAATGTTTGTTTATTTTTGAGTGAGGGAGACAGAGGGCAAGAAGGGGAGGGGCAGAGAGAGAGAGAGGGAGACACAGAATCCAAAGCAGACTCCAGGCTCTGAGCTGTCAGTACAGAGCCTGATATGGGACTTGACTCAATGAACCGTGAGATCATGACCTGAGCCGAAGTCAAGATGCTTAACCAACTAAGCCACCCAGGTGGCCCAACCAAACTTGTAATCTTTACCAGCCTTAATAGGTTAGGGTTTTGTTTTGTTTTGTTTTGTTTTTTTAAGTTTTATTTATCTTGAGAGAGAGAATAGGGCAGGGGCAGAGAGAGAAGTGGGGAAAGAGAATCCCAAGCAGGCTCTGTGCTGTCAGTGCAGACCGCAGTGTAGGGCTCAGTCTCACAAACTGAGATCATGACCTGAGCTGAAATTGAGAGTCAGTTGCTTAACCAGCTGAGCCACCCAGGCATCACTGATGTCAACATCTTTTAATTTAAGAACCATTTATATGAACTGATTTCATTCCTTTATCCCTTATCTTTTACTCATTCTATTGTTTTTTCTTTTTGAAATTCCAAGTCACTTTCTGTTATTTCCTTTCTATTTGGAGAAATTCCTTTCACCATTTGATTGATT
This sequence comes from Panthera uncia, assembly GCF_023721935.1. Lineage (NCBI taxonomy): Eukaryota > Metazoa > Chordata > Mammalia > Carnivora > Felidae > Panthera > Panthera uncia. Next base: position 62,342,476 of record NW_026057584.1, on the reverse strand, counting down.
GATATATTAGTTTTAGTGATTCAGCAACTCTGTACGTTACTCAGTACTCATCATGATAAGTGTACTCTTAATCCTTTTCACCTATTCAGCCATCCTGTCCCACTCTGGTAACTATCAGTTTGTTCTCTATAGTCTTATAAGGGGTTTTTTGGTTGTCTCTTTTTTCTTTGTTCGTTGTTTTGTTTCTTAAATTCCATGTGAGTGAAAGTATATGGTATTTGTCTTTCACTGACTGTCTTACTTTACTTAGTGTTAATATCCTCTAGATCCATCCATGTTGTTGCAGATGAAAAGTTTTCATTCTTTTTTTATGGCTGAGTAATATTCCATTGTGCATATACCACATCTTTATCCATTCATCTATCAGTGGGGGCAGCTTCCATAATTTCACTATGGTAAATAATGATGCAGTAAACAGGGGTGCATATATCTTTTTGAATTTGTGTTTTTATATTCTTTGGGTAAATACCCAGTAGTGGAATTACTGGATTATAGGGCAGTTCTATTTTTAGTTTTTTGAGGAACCTCCATACTGTTTTCCAGAGTGGCTGCACCAGTTTGCGTTCCCACATATTTATGTATTTCTTAACCATTTAACATGTGTAAAACTCTGCTGCTATTTTTATTAGTTTCTTATTCTTTTTTATGTATCATTGATGAAGTTTGAATTTTGCGCCCCTTTCCCCATTTTTCCCATAAGCCATGTGGTTTTTCTTGTGCAATTTTTCATATATAGCACAGTGATTTATAGGAATACATAGGTTGTATAACAGTGGAACTGACTGTAATTCTTCAAAGCCTTTCTACTTTACTCTTTTCCTTATTGACTATACTCTCTTCTAAATCCATATATATACAATTTATAGTCAGTTTCTTTTTATATATATATACATTTTTTAGTGTTTATTTTTGAGAGAGAGAAACAGTGCAAGCAGGAGACGGGCAGAGAGAGAGGGAGACAGAGAATCTGAAGCAGGCTCCAGGCTCTGAGCTGTTAGCACAGATCCTGACATGGGGCTCAAACCCCCAAACTATGAGATCATGACCTCAGCCAAAATTGGACACTCAACCCAGGTGCCCCTATAGTCAGAGTTTTTAGAACACTTAGGACTTACATGTATATTTTCTGATGCTGTTTGCTATTGAGTTCACACTTCTTGGTCTTACTTTCTAAATAGATTCTAAACTCTGTGAGGGAAGGTGCATGTCTTATGAGTTTATTATGGAATTTCCCCATAAACTCTACTATTCTTTATCTTTGTATCCTGGCATCATGGTGGGTATAGATCTATATACTGTTCAGTTAAACATATGGTTGACCTGTGAACACGTGTACAGGTTTGAACTGCATGGTTCCACTTATACATGGATTTTTTTTTTAATATATAAATACAGTGCAGTACTGTAAATGTGTTTTCTTTCCTTACAGTTTTCTTAATATTTTTCTCTAGCTTATTTTAGGAATACAGTATATAATCCATTAACATACAAAATATGTTACTCGAACAGGCTGTTTGCAGTTAAGTTTTTGTGGAGTCAAAAATTACATGTGGATTTTTGACTGTACAGGGGTTTGGTCATCTGTACTTACTGATCTGAGAAGGATAAAGTTTCAGTCAGATTCTCAAAGTGCCTAAATCATATTTTTATTTTAGTTTTAACACAGATTTTGAGAATCCAGATACATTTTGTTAGAACTAATACTGATTTTGTCATGTCTCTATTTTTTGCCTTTTTACTCTTCTTTAACTTGCCATTTCTTTCTCAGTCATTTTCTCTCCTTTTCTGAGCAGATCATAGGAAAGGTACATGTAAACTAAATTTCACTTAAAAAGTAATATTGACAAACATCAGAAGAGGACACCTTTTTAACCTTAGAGCTTTCTAAGTTCTCTTCCAGGGCGTTTTTCCTAAAACACAGTTTATTTTCCTTGTATAGCAGATGTCATCTGGTATTCAGGCAGATTATATTACCATACAAATAGTTCTGGCATTTCGTATTGTTGCGATATCTTGCTTCGCTCAGATGTTTTCTTGAAAAGTCATGTGTGAACTAAATAATGGTTATTTGAAATATATTCAGTACATTTGGTGGGGAGAATAGGCTTGTTTGTTAAATAAACCAACTGCAGTATATTTCTCATAGGAAAGAATCTCATTGCAAAATATAGGTTGGAGCTAGTAATCATGGTAATCAATTAAAGCATTACTGTATTTATATGGGATATTTTTATTTTGCTTGCCTATTATGTGCTCTTAAATTTTTATTTAGAGTTACTTATTATTAATTTATTCCTTCAGTTGTTTTAAGTTTGATTACCCGTGGCCACCCACCCATCTCTCAGGTTTGTAGTATATATAAGTAGATGTTTCAGTTTATACATGTTTAGATACCTATTCTGCCTCAACAGTAGTAGTCTTGGCTTCAGGTTAACAATTGAACTCATGAGACAAAATAGACTTCATTCAGCACTAAGTTTATTTTCCTTTAAGAAAGGATAATACCAAGGGCGCTTGGGTGGCTCAGTCAGTTTGGCAGCAAACTTTGGCTCATGTCATGATCTCACAGCTCATAGGTTTGGGCTCCACATTGAGCAGTGTGCTGACAGCTCAGAGCCTGGAGCCTGCTTCAAAATCTGTGTCTCCCTCTTTCTTTGCCCCTCCCCTGCTTGCACTCTCTCAAACTTTTCAGAAAATGAAAAGTTAAAAAGATACACTGGACAGGAAACAGAACAGTTTATACAGCAACAACATAGTGGAGATCTCATGATTTCCAGGCAGAGCTTGTGTATGTCCCAGGCATCTCACACTTGTTATTTTCATGATCCAGAGGAACATGGCTGTGTGATGAAACCATTACCTGGTGTCCCTTCACCTTTTATACCTTGTACCCATTCTCCAATGTGTTAGCATTCATTGGTACTGGAAAAATTATTTTGGCAGTGAACTGCAAGTCCTTGGTAAAGGACATAGTAATTTCAGACCGGTTGTCATTTATCTTGGAATTAGTACACTCCTATGAATTCTGAGTTAAGGGTTTCAAGAATGATATGGCACTTGTGCCTCAGGTGTTCCTGAGGCTAAAGGAAATGTTATAAACCAGCAGTTAACCCTTTCAGTTAAGGTCTATAAACAACCAGTAGTCCAAAGATGTGTTTTCTTTGTCCTCTGATATTTTTTTATCATGGAAAATATTAACATATACAAAATGGTTGAAGTACTATAACCAAACAACAGTGTTCATTTACCCACCTTCCAACAATTAAGTCATGGCCAACCTCATTTTACTTATATCCTGGTCATCTCTCCCTTTGTTATTTAAAAAAAAAAAATTTTTTTTTTAATGTTTGTTTATTTTTGAGAGAGAGCATGTGTGCACAAGCGAGCCGGTGAGGGGCAGAGAGAGAGGGAAACAGAATCCGAAGCAGGCTCCAGGCTGTGAGCTGTCAGCACAGAACCTGACGCAGGGCTTGAACCCACAGACCGCGAGATCATGACCTGAGCTGAAGTTGTGTGCTTAACTGACTGAGCCACCCACGACCCCCCTCCCTTTGGTAGTTTAAAGCAAATTCTAGGCATAACATTTAATCAATAATTTTTTCATTATTTGATCCATAAAATTATTCTTTAAAAAAAATTGTGGTCATAGGTATACACATACACACGTACACCTATCTATATTTCTAAATATTCCTGACTGTTCAAATTTCTAATTATTTCATTAATGTTATTTTTTTTAATATTTGAATTTGAATCCAAGTAAGGTTCAGACATGGGGGTTGTAAGATTCTTTTAATTTTGTTTTTAATAGATTCCCTCTACCATCCCCTTTATGTTTCCTTGAGATTTTTTGTTGTACAAGCTAGGTCATTTATCCTGTAGTGTTTCCCATTATTGCACACAATGGATTATACTGATTGCATCTTTGTTATGTAATGTTTTTTTATCCATTTCATATAACTTTGTAGTTAGAGGCAAACTCCTGCTTCATTTATTCTTTGGAAAACTTGTGATAAAGAGCATCTTCCTTTCATCTACTGTTTGTTTAGCCTGTGGCACAGTTTATATAAGGAAAAACAAGTAAATGCTTTATACTTTATTTACCAATATGAACTGATGGATTCTAATATGTTTGATGTGTTCCAGTTTATTATAGTTCTCCATATATTGATATTGTCCCATCTTTGGCCTGATTTCACTTTAAGTCCACCGTGGTTTGAATTAGAATACCTTTAGAGGAGTCAAACTCTATTCGGTTTGTCTTATATTTACCCAGTTCTTGTTGTAGCACACCTGGTTAACTTCACTTATTTATGTTAAGGTGCCTAGTCCTTAAAGCGTTGAGTTTGGGAATCCATTTCAATGAAAATAAAATTTCAATTTGAAATTACTTTTTGTAGAGACACCAAATCCTAGTTATTAACCATTGGTAAATGACTGCCCTCTATGCTGAGTCTGCTCTTCAACTAAGCTAAATTTCTTAATCATTAGAGGAATGTTCAGGCATTGAAACCAGCCAATGTCAGCGGAGTCATGTTTCTTATTTTCCACATTCATGTGGAATATTTTTTTGTATGTGTTATTTCTCTTCTACAGTTCTATCTCTAATCTTGGTAATAAGATAAAAAGTAAAAAACCACAAGAAGATTAGAATCTTGGACTCTTAAATAATTCTGTGCTTTTTAGAAACAATCCTTCAAATGTTTCCTAAGATTAGTGTTTTAGACCTGTTATTTTTCCAGTTCCTTAGTGTAGTAGATCAACTTTGATCTGTGAATCCAGAGACCTGTATTCTAACCCTAAATCTTGACTCCTTTCCTGTACCCCTCAGTTCAGATAGCTGGATGAGCTAAGTGTTAAGTACTGGACTTAGTGAGGATCTGCAGCAAATCTAAATTTCTGTCTAAAAAGTGTTGACCAAAAACCTTTTTGTTTTTTATTAAAGCTAAGAAAGAAGAAAAGAAAAGACATAAGTCATCATCATCATCATCCTCCTCATCTAGTGACTCAGATAGCTCAAGTGATTCTCAGTCCTCTTCCGATTCTTCTGATTCAGAAAGTGCTTCTGAAGAGAAATCAAAAAAAAGAAAAAAGAAACATAGGAAAAATTCCCGAAAACACAAGAAAGAAAAGAAGAAGCGAAAGAAAAGCAAGAAAAGGTTTTAACTTTACTTTTATAATACAGGCTTTATATTCTTATTCCCTTCTGTTTGTAAGTAAATCTATTGGGATTTTGGATCGATTATATGGCAATATGAAAATAGTGAGAAATACTCCATACCATGAAGTAGAAGACCATTCTTTAAAAATATTTATTTATTACTTTTGAGAGAGACAGAGAGCAAGCAGGGGAGGGTCAGAGAGAGAGGGAGACAAGAATCCGAAGGAGGCTCTGAGCTGTCAGCACAGAGCCCAACGTAGAGCTTGAACCCATGAGCTGCAAGATCATGACCTGAGCTAAAGTTTGGATGCTTAGCCGACCGAGCCACGCACGTGCCCCAAGTGTAAGACCATTTTGATTCTATAGTCTGTAGATTAAATTTAGGTACATTCATTTCCATTTTCAGTAAAACCATTCAATTCAGTTGTTTCTCTGAACTTAGTGAAATGATCTTTTGGGTTCATAGGTTTATGTTTTATAGGAGGAATAGAGGATTAGTGAGAATTGCAGGAAACCAGTGATTATTGTCTTTATTGTTTGTAACAATCTGTCTTGCTTTTTTAGTCCTTTATTTCTTTTGTTGCTATGATAGCACAAGAGTAAAAGCAAATAATGTCAGTGCATTTACTTTCTTTTCTGTTTTGTCTGAAATAATCTATGTTTGTACTAAAACATGTCTTAATATGTCTTTTGCTTTTAAAGCAATTAATTTCTTTACCTACATTTTTAACTTTTAAATTTATCAGAGTACAGTGCCAATGGAGTTCCATATTTTAGAACCATTTTATTGGAAAATACTTTCTGAGAATGTGATAATGGAAACAGTTGGTTTGGGTTTTGGGTTGGTTTATCAGAGGAATGAAGGAGGATTTTTCCTTTGTAATTGAATCTTTGCAGTTGGGGGCAGGTTGGCATATGTATTGTGACTTCTTAAAAAGGAAAGAAATGCCAACAGTTGGAAATTTGGGACAAGTGCATAATAACCAAATGGAATTTGTTTTGTGTGTTTTCTGTTAAGCGCATCTAGCGAAAGTGAGACTGAAAATCTTGAAGCACAACCGCAGTCTACTGTCCGTCCAGAAGAGATCCCTCCTATACCTGAAAATCGATTCCTAATGAGAAAAAGTCCCCCTAAAGCGGATGAAAAAGAAAGGAAAAACAGAGAAAGGGAGAGAGAGAGAGAGTGGTACGTGAATGTGTATATCTTATAGAGTGCCCTGCACTCTTCATAATCGAACTTTTTTTTAAGTCTTACTTTAAACAGGATTTAATTGGTGACCTTTTCCCAACATTGAAATATTTTTAATAGGATAATGCTAACAAAGGTCCTTTTTGCTAATAACTACATAGCTGATAAGATAAACTGACTGAATAATTCAAACAGATTTTGAGTAAAAAGTTACTTTTTAAAAAGTAAGCAGTGCAGATACCAAAAAGATGTGTACCAATTCCACTTCAATTCCATTTAAAACAAGCTTACTGTGTTATTTGAATATATTAAACTTTACTTTTAAAAAAGTAAGAACCTTTAATAGGGCAAAAAGGCTGTTTTCCATGTCTAATTTATAGTATTCTAGTAATGAAAATTGATATCATATAGAACTTCTTCGAAGATTTTTCTCCATAAATTCATGTAATTAGTATTAGTAGGCTTTTTGATTCTTTATAAATCATTTTAATAATTATGTGCAAAAACAGAAAAAAGATTGAGACCTTTTTCTTATTTATGACTAGAAATTTGTTATAAAAGTAATAAAATTCAGAGTATCTCCCCTATACTTTCATACTACAATAAAAATATAAAAATAAGTCTTAGTGTAAAAAAAAAAAAGTTTCAGTTGTGTGAAACTTGAGATAATCTTGATGGATTGGATTGAGTTAATTTTTCCTCAAGTGTTAAGAAAATATTTTTAAGGAAACAAATATTGCTGAGAAAATGTTTGAACTACTTTACAGTCAACTTTTCAAAACATAACTTATATGTGTATTGTTTATGCTAATTAAATATTAACTCATTATTTTTTGAAAACAGTTTTCCCTTTTTGATGTAAACTGTGGTACTAAACCATGGTGTAAACGTTTTGTTAATTCACATCAGCTTGTGTCTGCTTACTTCTCATTAATTACTCTTCTCTGTAGTTCTTTTAACAGTGAACAAATGCTTAAGGGATTATAAGCTACTTTGGAATAAGATAGTTTTAAAATTGTTCTCTCAGTGGCATCCAACCAATGCTGAGCTATATGAACTCTTGTGTTGATTTTCCTTAACACTGTCAAGTTTTTTTTTTTGTTTTTTTTTTTAACGTTTATTTATTTTTGAGACAGAGAGAGACAGAGCATGAACGGGGGAGGGGCAGAGAGAGAGGGAGACACAGAATCGGAAGCAGGCTCCAGGCTCTGAGCCATCAGCCCAGAGCCCGACGCGGGGCTCGAACTCACGGACCGTGAGATTGTGACCTGAGCTGAAGTCGGACGCTTAACCGACTGAGCCACCCAGGCGTCCCCTGTCAAGTTTATTTCATCTTAAAAATGGTTATATAGCAGTGTTCCTCAGCACACAGCTGGCATTTGCGGGCAGAATAGTTAGTTCTTCATCCTCGTGCACTATAAGACTTTAGCATTCCTGACTCGTGGCTCTAAGTACCAGTAGCACTCTCTAGTCATTGACAGTTGAAAAATGCTCCCATACTTTTCCAGATACCTACTAGGAATTGATAACATTCCTGGTTGAGAACTACTGATTTTTAAGTTTTTAAATTAGTTTAGATCCATAAAGCCAAATTTTCTAGATTCATTTTTATAAAATTGTATGTTTTAATTTTTCCCTTGCTTCCTTCTAGTAATCCACCTAACTCCCAGCCTGCTTCATACCAGAGGCGACTTTTAGTTACTAGGTCTGGCAGGAAAATTAAAGGAAGAGGACCAAGGGTAGGTGATTCTTTTCCCAAAAATCTTGATAATATTGGCATTTATCATAATCTTCGAGTGTTTCTTAAATACTGTTTTGTACATAAGTAACTAAAATTTAGAGTAGATATGGATATTCAATTATATATTCTCTTTTTATAGTAACTTCTTTATATTGGTATTTCTAAACTGAAAATGCATGGGATATTAGTAGATTTTACATGTACACAGTGTAAAATGAAGTCAGTGTTTTGTGCCCCCATGTTACTTCCTGACCACTGTATTGCTAATCTTGTTAAAAATTCATAAAAATTAACCTGGTTCTTATATCTCATTCTCTTTCTCTTTACTGGATTCTCCCTATCAGAATTTAAATATCTTGTGCTTTCAAAACTTTTTAGAAACCGAGCTATACTTGGTTTATTATTTCTTCACTTCCTACTCATTTCCTGCTTCCTAAACTGTTTCAGTTTGTCTTCTACTGTTCTGTTGAAAATAGCACTTGCTATATGGTCAGCTACATGTCACAAAATCCAGCGAGTCCTTTCAGTCTTTGTCTTACTTAATCTCCCTCCTTGTAATACTCTTGCCCTTTGCTTCCATCATATTTTCTTTCTGTCTCTGGCCAGTCTGTTTTGAATTTCCAATGCCAGTTCATACTTCAGTAGCTAGCCTTTAATAGTGTAGTATCATGGGTTCCAACTCTTTTCGTTGTGCACCTGCTCCTTGGTGGTCTCATCGCTCTCATGGCTTCAGTGGCTACCATATATTGATAATTCTCATTTGCTCTTCTGGTACCAGGGTTTATCTGACAGCTGGCGAGTTGCCTCACAGACACCTCAAACTCTGCATATATAATCCTGAGCATAAGCAGTTCCTCTTTAGGCGTAATTCTCCCTTAGGTTCGTGTTCCGGGTGACAGATACCACCTCCTGTGTAGTTACTTAAAGCCCAAGAATGATTTCATTTCTCTGCTGTCCATCACCAAATCCTGTCAGTTCAACCTTCTCAATACTTTGAAATCCATCTGTTTCTCTCAAGCTCTACTCCCACACCTTAATTTAGTTTACCTTTGTATATTCTCTGAACTGTAAGTGGCCTTCTAACTGTTCTCATGGCAGCTCTCAAACTTTCTTTTGTCTTAGGGTCTTGGACCCAAAGATTTTGTAATGTGGATTATATCTATCTATATTTACTGTTTTAGAAATTAAAACCAAGAACTATTAAAAATGTAGAAATGTATAAGCACACATATCATTAGCAATGAAAGCAAAGATACTAAAATGTCGGGTAGTCTGGAAAACTCCCCCGTACGATAATGAAAGAACGAAAGTGAAAAAGGCAAGTAACATGATTCACTGATGAAAATAGTTTTGACTTCACAGATCCCCTGAGTCTTGGGATCCCTAGATCACATTTGGAGAATCATTGATAACAATTCTTTATCTAAACAGCATCCAGAATAGTCATTTAAAAATGAAAATCTGATTATATCACTCCTTTGCCATTGATCTCAGGGTAAATCTACAATTTTTACCATGGCCTATGAGACCTCACAAAATCTAGCCCTTGCTTACCTTATCAGTGCTCTCGAGTACTACCTTCCCTTACAGTTTTTATCTTCAGCCATACTGATCTATCTTGTGATCATTTCTAACAAATGCTATTTTTCCTGTCTCAGAACCTTCAAATATCATATTTTTCATGCTTCACATGTTCTTCCTTACCCATCCATTCTCATTTTTACTTCCTTTTCATTACCCTTGCCTTTGTAACTTCTCATACCTCATACATGTTAGTTTTCAGCTTTTTAAGTTATATTTAACTTTCCCTGTACTAAGCCAGATCTCTCTGTTACATATTCTGTGAGCACCTTGTACTTCTTTTACACTGATTCTAATTATAGCTGCATTTATGCTTATTAGTATCTGTGATTATATATCTGTGGGTTTCCTAGCCTTGTAGAATACAATTTCTAAAAGACCAAAATCCAGATAGGTCTTGGCTCACTAAAGTTTCCTCAATACATGGTAGAGCAGTTGGCCATTCCAAGAGCTGAGTACATATTGGTGGAATAAATGAACATCAGTGCATTTACTCAGTTTTTCTCATAATATGGGAAATGTTTGCTTTGACACATCAAGAATATATATTTCCAAATTGGAACTTGGCAACTTGTAAGGGTTCTACTTGATAGTAGTATCACTTAAATAGGACAGTTCTACAGAGAGGACGTAAGTGGCTAGAGTTTGTGTGGCTAATGCTTTTTATTGGGAATTTACAGTATGAGTGTCTGTTTAAAGTATTTTTACCTCACTGGTTTCATACCTGAAAATTAGGAAATTTTAGTTATTATAGAGGGTATAAGAAATACCAGACATTTTACTTGAACCTAGAAATGTATATACTTCAGGTATTATTGCAGTGCTTTTATATTTTTATATGTTAATTTTTTTCCCTTTTTATTTTCTTAAGCGTTACCGAACTCCTTCTAGATCCAGATCAAGGGATCGTTTCAGACGTAGTGAGACTCCTCCACATTGGAGGCAAGAGATGCAGAGAGCACAAAGGATGAGGGTATCAAGTGGTGAAAGATGGATCAAAGGGGATAAGTAAGATTTAACTATATTATTTCAAATGTAGTGACAAGTATTTTTTTACTCTTATGCATAAAGTTTTACTTATAGCCATTTCATTTATTTCTGAATATTTAAAGGAAAATAGAATACCATTTTAGCTAATAATGGACACCATCCCTTTTCTAATAAAACTTCCAAAAAACTTTTTTTCTCATTTTTAGGAGTGAATTAAATGAACTAAAAGAAAATCAAAGAAGCCCAGTTAGAGTAAAAGAGAAAAAAATAACTGATCACAGGCATGTGTCTGAGAGTCCAAACAGAAAAAATGAAAAGGAAAAGAAAGTTAAAGACCATAAATCTAACAGTAAGGAGAGAGACATCAGAAGAAATTCAGAAAAAGATGATAAATATAATAAAAACAAAGTGAAGAAACGGGCCAAATCTAAAAGTAGGAGTAAGAGCAAAGAGAAATCAAAGAGTAAAGAAAGAGACACAAAGCATAATAGACATGAAGAAAAGAGGATGAGGTCAAGGAGTAAAGAAAGGGATCATGAGATTGTTAAAGAAAAAGAAAAGTGTGATTCTAAAGGAAAAGATCAGGAAAGAAGTAGAAGTAAAGAGAAATCTAAACAGTTAGAATCAAAAAGTAATGAGCATGATCATAATAAAAGTAAGGAAAAAGATAGACGTGCACAGTCTAGGAGTAGAGAACGTGATGTCACTAAAGGCAAACACAGTTACAATAGTAGAACAAGAGACCGAAGCAGAAGTAGGGACAGGAGCAGAAGAGTGCGATCTAGAAGCCATGACCGAGATCGCAGCAGGAGCAAGGAGTACCATAGATACAGGGAGCAAGAGTACAGGAGAAGAGGAAGGTCCCGAAGCCGAGAGAGAAGAGCAACACCAGGAAGATCGAGAAGTAAAGATAGGAGGAGGAGGAGGAGAGATTCACGGAGTTCAGAGAGAGAAGAAAGTCAAAGCAGAAACAAAGAAAAATATAGAAACCAAGAAAGTAAAAGTTCACACAGAAAAGAAAATTCTGAGGGTGAGAAGAGAATGTACTCTAAAAATCGTGATCATAATAGCTCAAATAATAATAGGGAAAAAAAGGCTGATAGAGATCAAAGTCCATTCTCAAAAATAAAACACAGTAGTCAGGACAATGAGTTAAAGTTCTCCACATTGAAAAATAAGGAGGATGAGAAGACCAGGTCCTCAGTGGAAAAAGAAAACCAAAAATCAAAGAGTCAAGAAAATGACCACATACATGATAAAAATAAAAAATTTGATCATGAATCAAGCCCTGGAACAGATGAAGATAAAAGTGGATGAGTGAGTTGTGTAAACTTATTTCCATTCTGTCTGAAATTTTAAGTTTTAAAGACTTGCTGATGAATCTCCTTTATGTTGTTTCCCTCTTTTCATTGTTTTTGGGTTTTATGTTTGTCTTTTTTTTTTTTTTTTTTTTTAATGTGGACTTTATTGAGTTGATCTTTTGATAATCTGCAACCTGGATAATTTGTACTGCTAAAGTTTTAATAAACTTGAAATGAGAAAAACATTTTGGTGTAATACTGTGTGCTGTGTTTAACTATTTCATGTATGCATTTTTGTGTTGCAACAATCAGCCAATAATAGCAAATACGCTTTTCTACATCCCAGTTTGTGTGATCAGCCAGTTCAAAACAAGGGTAACTGATTGTTGGAATACATTGTTACATAAGCTTGTGTTTCTCATGTTTAAAGTAACTTTAGAAGCCACTAGATAGAAGAAATCTTGTGTAGATTTTCTGACTGCATTTGTAATAGAGGCTTGCAGCAGCACAACAGCTTTTAATTACACAGAAAAGCAGAATCCTAATAACTTGAGATCTTAAGTCATCACTTTGGATTTTTTAGTGATTTGTGCTTTAAAATATTTATATTGCACTTCCTATGTTCTTCTTAATTTCATTCATAGCTTGATTCATACTAATATTTTTCCTACCAAGTTTTGTTTTACTGAACTGTCTACAAAAATAGTTGAGTACTTTTTTTCAGTTGATGTACTGATTGAGTTTGACTTGCTGTTATACAGCATTTGACAAGAACTTACCTTAGAAGATGAGATTGTAATTCTCAATTGTATGTTGCTTTTGATCTGAAGAGATGAAACTTTTGCTTTGGGGAACGTTGTTTTATTTTTATTATCATTACCCTTCTCTAAAATGAAGATACTTTACTCACTAAAATATACCACTTGTGCAGGTCTTTAAGTTAGACAGATTCTAAAAATTGTTAGTATTGACATATTAACTTCCAAGATTTCTCTTTTGGCCACTGATCTATATAGAGTTGAGTGATAGCTCTGCATGGTTGTTGTTTTGTTTTTGTTTTTTTAACTTGAGCTGGCTTCTCTAAATCTCATAGCTGTGAGTTTCAAATGGCAAGAAAATGCATCTTTTCTATATATGTATCACAATAGGGTATAGCATGTTTATGACTCTGGTTTCTTTCTATTCAGATGGCTTTATACCATTATTGTTAACATTATTTTAGCTTGGCATGTGTAACATTGCCACATAGAGTAGAGTAGAAAGTTGCAAAATTTGATAGCTTACAGAGTTAAACAATAAAGATACCCAAAGTCCATTTAGAATTTTGTGTGTTGTATATTGCTATTTTTGTGATGTGTGGCCTTTTTTCTTGTATTTTCTCTTCTAAATAAAATATTGAACATCCAGCAAACACAAAACCTGCCTCATTTGAGAAGAAATTTCAGAATTCCAATTAATAGTAGCCTTTAGAGTGTTTTGTACTTTAATATTTGTCAATGTAGTGTCACCTCTTAACCAAGGTAGCTTCTTGGAAAACCCAGTAACTAACTCAGTGCTGTTTGTACTGAGCAAAACAGTGCTTAACATAATACTTTCCATATTGATTAATACAGTAATGACACATTTGGCATTGTGGTAGCTGTTTGTATAAAGAATAGTAGGTAATGATTATAAAATTGTTCGGACTATCTTGAAGCAAATTTCTACAGTGGAGTCCTTTTAAATTTATTTTCCTGATGATAATGGTAATAGATATTTATGATAATCTGGGGTGATTGATTCCTTAGAGACTTAGACCACAAACCCTACCTTAGTTAGGGATGATTCAGTCTTGAGTTCCAAGCTATATAATCTGTTACATATTTTAAACTAGTTATCTTAAAATTCAGTAAGTTGCATTTTTAAAATTTGTTATAAACTATTTGAGCTTCAAGAAAGGTGGTGCTATTTAAGAAAGGATTTCTAATAACAACAAACCCATGCTAAGTAAAAATACTTAATGTTGTCTGATTCCAGAGCTTTATCTACTAAAAATTACAGACCAGTAACCATAAGGGGAAAAATTCAAATTTCTGAAAGTAATATTCTCCTGTTCTGATTATCAAAAGAGCAACTCTGTGCTAAGATCGATAGACGTTTAAAAACTCTTTTTACAGTAGAATAGATACGGTAAAGAAATTGAGATGAAAGATGACAATCAGATTTTATTTTCCGAATATAAAAAATATTTAGAAAATAAACAGCATTAACTGTACCTCAAGTCTGCCTTTGCATCTGAATAGCACATAGCTCAAACAGTCCTTTTATTACATTTTTAATAGTTGTGGCACCTTTAGCTTTTACTTTGAATATACTCCTTCCTGAAAGCCGGCTCTTTCTTTCCTGTCAGATTGATTTTATAGTTATGTCTGAGCTTATGGTTTACCTCCAACTATCTTTAACTTCATATTCACTAAAGATATTTAATTGGTTTATTTTATTGTTTGGCAATATCTGAGAATTGTTTTTATGATTATATCATTCTATTTTGGGTTAACCATCTGCCACAGAAATTGACACTACAGAGAGATCAATGTTAATGTAAAGAATCTACTGGGTTCCATTAAAATATTTTTAAATTACTCTACAGTTAATGAGTTCATAGAGTATTGTACGTTCTGATAGAATTTCTTAATCAAAGCCTTCACAAAAATTTCAAAAAATTTGCTAAATCTGTCTTTGCACAAGTGTGATACTGATTTATATTGGCTTTGCTGAATGGCCTTTGATTCTTGTACCCAGTGAAAGATATTAAACTGAAAAGTAAATATTTCTTAATATTATGGACAGGAACACATTGGGTTTCCAGTATTTTGAGTAGTGATATTAATGGACAATTCTGATTTGTTTTCAAGTTGGTATATGGAACAAGTTTTTTTTCTTTTTTTCTTTTTTAATTTTTTTAGTAGCTCATTGTGCTTTACTCCAGGTGGCAGGGTTTTTTCATCACACTTTGAACCTTTTATAGTAAATTTCTACAGAAACTTGTTCCCTTTACCTTCACTGGAAGGTACTTTAAATATATACCATATAGAGTTGGTTGTTATAAAGAAACATAAAATGGGTATTTTTCTGTCTTCTTTTGGTCATGTGTACTGTAATTATTCAATTTAGTATTCATACATTTACAGTTGAATAAACTCTCCAAGGATTGTAGATTTATAACCTTATTGTGAAAAGATATGTTTTGTTACAAATACTTGTTTTAAAAAGTAATAAACTCCAGGAAGTACAGCATTGGCTGACACCTGCCCATAGTGGGTTTCCCAACTGCCTTGAAAGGATTCAGACAAATGCAAATTCTGGCCTGTGGTGTGACACAAGATGTAAACATTGAAAAATCACATAAATTAAAAATCAGCAGGGTTGGAGAAGGGAGTTGTTGAGGGATGTTGTTTTTAGGTGTAGGAGGAAGTGGTGGGATTAATTTGTGTTTCTGCTTTTTTTTTTTTTTTTAAAGCAAATTCCTGTGTTACCAAAAGCCTATGCTGTATATTTTGTTTCTCTTTTGTGTGTTTCTAGTACTTTGAAGGATTGATAAATGAATTGGGTATTTGTATGTGGAGATGTTAAAAGTTGTGGCTGCTCTCTTTGTGGAAGGGAAAAACTTAAATGAAGTTAATGCACTTCTTTTCCTAGCTCAGAAGTCACTGTGATGTATATTTTTTTAATGAAATTTAGGAATAAAGCTGTTGTCACATTGTATAATTAGTTTCAAAATGCTGCTTCTCTTATCATTAGTCTAGTAACTGTTAAAACTGTTTTCTGCAAACTGCATTTTACAGAATTTAAACTCTGAAACTATCAACTTTTATAGTTAAACATTGTATTAAATAAACTATAACAGTTTGTTTTGTATTTTTAAAATTACTGTTGTATTAGTTATTCAACCTTTATTTTTATTAAAAGTAAATAATGAAGATAAATCAACTAAAAAATACTTTTATTTTACCCATGGGGATATAGAATTTGTATTAGGAAAAACTGAGCAAAGAGTTTAACAATACTGAACTTCTTTAAGAATTTAATCAGCAGTGATGACTTCCAGAAGGTTTGGAGATAAATTCTAGTGTAAATGTTCAATCATAATGCTTCAGATTGCAATGTGTCTTTTGCCTCAGCAAACTTAAGGTTAGATTTGAAATTTGTATTACTATCTACTGGAATGCTACCATTTGCTTTTTAATTCCTCCAAATTTCTCAGCATTGGGAACACTGTATTATATCCTGTGCCTGCCAGTTTTAATATAACACTTAACATTGTAAAGCCATATAGATGTTAATTGACTCGTAAAACAAATTGTCTAGTTTTTGGTTTCTTGTTTAGTTTCATTTTTATTTAAATTAGATATATTTAGGGAAAATGCACCAACTTGAAAGTCACTGAAAATATATATGGTTAGATAAAAATGTTCTGACCATTCAGTGGTTTGTATGTGTTAACAGGTGATATTAAACTCTCAAATTCTGGAGTGTTTTTAAATGCTTTATTTAGCCAGGAGAATATGTAAAAATGTGAGTGCTTCATATGGACTGTGTAAATTGTGTATTAAAATACTTTTAGTATCAATTTGCTTTTCCTATTTTCATTGCTCTCTAGGTTTCCTTCTTAAACATATTTCCCAACCTAATATTGTATTTCCTTTTTATTTTTAAGCACTGATTCATAGTTTTTATACCTCCTACCCCATACCCAAATTTCTTAGCCCCACATTTTAGCTATGGATTTCTTTTTCTTTCTTTTTTTTTTTTAAGTTTATTTATTTTGAGAGAGAGAGAATATGAGTGTGGGAGGGGCAGAGAGAGAGGGTGAGAAAGAATCCCAAGCAGGCTCCATGCTGTCAGTGCAAAGACCAATGCAGGGCTCAATCCCACAAACCATGAGATCGTGACCTGAGCGGAAATCAAGAGTTGGATGCTTAATTGAGCCACCCAGGCTCCCCTAGCTATGGATTTATCAAATTGGCAGGTTACAACAGTTGTGTTTCCACTGCTTGGAGTGCTTTATAACTCAATTATTTTCACTTAGTTGTTTTGTGATTAATTTTAAAAGTTTGCATAGCGCTTTTGTTTTTAATGTGCTTAACTCTAGTAGAAAGCCCAGCCCGATTGAAAGTAAAACAATCAAACTGTATATGTAAGGAAAAAAACTAGTAATGTCTTTGGTGTTCTGTGTTCTTCACTCA
The DNA here is from genome assembly GCF_023721935.1 of Panthera uncia. Classification (NCBI taxonomy): domain Eukaryota; kingdom Metazoa; phylum Chordata; class Mammalia; order Carnivora; family Felidae; genus Panthera; species Panthera uncia. The sequence continues at coordinate 62,325,288 of NW_026057584.1, read as the reverse complement.
ACTAAGTTGATTATAAAACACTTATGAAATTAACCATTTTGCAGAAACATGTTCTCTGTTTTATAATGTGAAGAGAGTTTCATCCAAAACTAATAATCACCCCTAAATAATGTACAGTACTCTCTAATACGGAATTTAAAGAAAAAGATACATGGCAGAGGTTTCCAGACTATTAGTTCATTGGGCCTTAGCATCTGGGTAATTTTAACGTGGTGGCAACCCTAGGCCAAAAGAAATACTAATTTAGTATCCATGTGAAAAAGGAAAATCATTTGTATTTCACTCAAGCACAGTTACCGATGGGATGTGTGAAACTTACTCTACAATTCAAGACTTCCAGTCAGATTGGATGCCATCATCCTCACAGTCACCTGTGTATCAAGTTGCTCATAATATGTTAATACTGCTCATAAGTAGTTAATACTACTTACAGAAGAATTATGTCAGGTAACTTGAAAACAGTAATTTGCACATGTCTAGCAAGATACTCTATAAACCACAAAGAAATCAAACTCCATAATCATGGTGTTAGTAATAACAGTAGTGTTTTTTGAAACTAAAAATTATGTACTGAAGCATAAATACATAAATTTCTGCTGAAGAGAAAAATACTTCCAATGGAATATTCAATTATAAAAAAGGAACAAAGTACTGATAATGGTACAACATGGACAAAACCTGAAAATAGCTAAATGAAATAGGCTGGACACAAAAGGCCACAATGTGATTCCATTTATATAAAATACCCCAAAATAGGCAAATCCATAGAGACCAACCAGATCAGTGGTTGTCAGAAGCTAGGGAGAAGGAGAGGGAATGGGAAGTGACTGCTTATGGATGGATTTTGCAGTTGGAGCAATGAAATAATTGTCCTGGAGCTAGATAATGGTAATGATTACACAATATTATGAATATACTTAATGCCACTGAGTACATATTTTTTAAAGGCTAAAATTACACATGTTGTTATGTGTATTATCAAAGGGATTTGGATTAAACTTTGGTAGTTAATCAATTAGACATAATTGCACTTAGATGAGCAGCTTTATTAACAAATCATAAGCATAAAATTCGTTTATTTGTAGCTCATAATATTAGTTACACCTTAATATTCTCAATCAAAAATAAACCTTTTTCTACCATGTAAAACCTAGCCTTCCCTTAGACTTTTGAAAATTATATTTTGGTCCCTGAGAGTTACAAAAAGGGAGCTGGACTCCAGTGACATCATTTGCCTGATAACTGGGTCTTATTCCACCTCTGTCCACAAAAACAGGTCCATGGCCACCTCCATGTCCTTCCTGTACAGCTTTTACAAGAGGATAAATATATTTATTTGTTGATTCAGACTCAAGTTCAATTACTTCTCTGGCATAATCCTGAAATTCCTTCTCCTTTTCAGCCATAAGAGCTTCAGTAAGTCTGCAATACTCTAATTCTGCTTGTTTTTCTTGTTTTGCATTAAATTTATTTTTGGCCTATAAAGAAAGAAAATGCAATTTCATATTGGTGCAATTTTCTAAATATAGCATTTGAAGTTGTATATATACTTTTTTCTAAATTCATTGATACATGACAAGTTCTGACTTCACAACTACACCTGACTTTGAACAACATGGGGGTTAGGGACACCAACTCCTGGCACAGTGAAGAATTCATGTATAAATTTGACTCCCCCAAAATTTTACTAATAACTTACTGTTGATCAGAAGCCTAACTGATAATATAAAGTCAACATGTCATATGCATATATGTATTCAATGCTGCATTCTTAATACTTTTTTCTTAATTTTTATTTTTTAGTTTTTAGTTTTTTTTTCCCTTTTTCTTAATTTTTAAAAAAATTTCTATGTGGTTCATCTGCAAGTTTTTTCAAATGGTAGCAAATCTCAAAAAAAAAAAAATCATGTATTTACTGAAAAAAATCCATGTATAAGTGGACCCCCACAGTACAAACCTGTGTTCAGGGGGCACTGGTATATACTCTATAATTTATTTCAGAAACTCCCATGCTTCTCACAGTAGTATGCTCAAAGTAGTGGCTCAGTGAAAATAGCCTTATGCAATACCATATCTTTAAGCAAATAATATAGCAAAATAGTTAAAAGCATGAGCTTTAGGTAAAAATCAACTGAGGTTAGAATGCTGTTTCTACCGTTTAGAAAATGTACTTTGGCAGGTGTAGAAGACGTACCAATCACTGTCCCTGACCTATCAACTATTTTTTTTTTTTTTTTAATAATCTCTACACGCAACATAGGGCTCAAACTTACAACCCTGAGATCGAGTCACATGTTCTTCCAACAGAGCCAGCCAGCCACTCCTCCTCCCTCACCCCCCCCATCCACTATTCTGAAGGAACTCCCTCAAACCCACTGTCCTAAATCAGTCTGATATACCATGTAATCCAGCCACATAAGATTAAATCAGCAGTGAATATCTGAACTAAATTAAAACAATTACATTTTCTTTTCCCAGGAATTTGAAGCTGGAATGAGTGGCATTTATCAATGTAGGTTGATTGATCTGGAACTGGGTGGAGTAAGTACTCTCAGCAATTTACCAGAAGTCAAATTTATCAACATCTCAATTTTTTTTCTTTCAACTCTTATATTTGCAAAAGCATTGTTCTTTTCACTGTTTATATTTAAAAAAAAATTTTTTTAACATTTATTTATTTTTGAGACAGAGAGAGACAGAGCATGAACAGGGGAGGGGCAGAGAGAGAGGAAGACACAGAATCAGAAGCAGGCTCCAGGCTCTGAGCCATCAGCCCAGAGCCCGACGCCGGGCTCGAACCCATGTACCGCGAGATCATGACCTGAGCTGAAGTCGGACGCTTAACCGACTGAGCCACCCAGGCGCCCCTCACTGTTTATATTTTAATGAAGTCTGAAAACTTTTTGTCCTAGCATTTTAAGAAATGCTGAGTTTGTCAAACGTTTTGTGATTTTTGTCTACTTATAAATATATTTAATGTTCATGAAAATATTTTTCTAAATCAGTAACCAACACTTCAGTATAAAATAGTAGCCCAAATGTGATATCCACCATAAATTGAAATTATTTTTATTTTTTTAATATATGAAATTTACTGTCAAATTGGTTTCCATACAACACCCAGTGCTCATCCCAAAAGGTGCCCTCCTCAATACCCATCACCCACCCTGCCCTCCCTCCCACCCCCCATCAACCCTCAGTTTCATAAATTGAAATTTATAAGGAAATAGAGCAACCATAACAATATGAAATACCAAATTTTTATTAGTCCTACAATTCAAAATTAAGTCTTCTATGTTTAAAAAAAAAAGGCTTTATGTGCTATTTGTTGAATTGGTGATACAATATACAATATCAAAAGTTTGCAAAGGTAGAAAATGATGTTCAAAAAGATTAAGAAAAAAAGCACAAAAACACTCTCATAAAAGGTAAAATGCTATAATTTGGGAACTTGCAGGGAAATTAGGATATGTTCGTTTGGCAGCAATTTGTATAAAGACATTAAGGAAGTACAGAAAGGAAGTGACAATGGAAGTGAAGGATTGCCATAATGGATCATAAGATTGATGCCTCAATTTTGATATGCATTAAGCATAAATAGATTTATAAAGAAACTTCAAAAATATTGTTTTACAATCCTAAAAATTATAACAGATGGGGCTAAAGTAATAAGCATATTTAGAGGATGCTAGAGAACTAATTATTTTGAATACTGGAAAATAAAGGGAAATTATCAAGCATTTATCCTGTCTTTAAAAAATGTACCTGAGGGATGCCAAATTGTTGATCCTGAAAAGTTCTTTGATGACTTGAGCATATGAGTAAGAAGAAATGAGAGAATATCAGTGTCTTGCCACCTCATGAACTAAGAGATCAAGCAATGATCATCAAAGGCTGTTCATGTCACAGAAAATGACAACAGTCATTAAGTGCCTTCTGATGGAATTAACACCACCTAAGAATTTTCACCAAAAGATTTGAACCTGAATCTGACCCAAACTAAATTGTATCTGAAATGCAGGGAACATAATAAACTACATCACTGGGATTCAACCATAAAAATCCAGACTGTAGTAATTCCAAAAGACAAGAAACTCTGTCAACTAGTAAAACCCCCCAACTAATAAATTGCAAGACAAACACAATAAAGACAAAAAGGCAGAACTTAAGACAAAAAAGAGAGGATAGGGGTGGAGGAGGAGTGTTCGATAAAAGAGATTTAAAAGACATATCAACCACATAGAATATACAGACCTTATTTGATCCTGATTAAAACAACAAACCAAGGGGCGCCTGGCTGGCTCAGTTGGTAGAGCATGCGACTCTTGATTTCAGGGTTGTGAATTTAAACCTCACGTGGGGTGTGGAGCATACTTAAAAAAAAATTAAACAAAACCAACAAACTAAAAAATATGAGACAATTTGAAGGAAATTTAAACACTGAATATTAATTGAGTTAGACATGATAATGAAATTATGATTGTGTAAATTTATAGAGTCCCTGAGTTTTAGAGATACATACTGAAATATATGTTGATGAAATGATATCTGGGATTTGCTTCAAAATAATTGGGCAGATCCTACTTCTGGCAATGGCTACATGAGGAAGTTAGCCATTTCGCCTCCACAAAAAACAAACTTATTATTAAAAATTATTAAAATCCCCATTTCCGAGCACTGTTAAGTGACAATGTATAGGCAACTACTTGACAAATGTGTTTTCATGAAAAACTGCTACTAAATCAGGTAAAAATTGCAAGTTTATGGCATTCTTGTCTGGGGGCCATTGCTATCTCTTCAGCTCAGGTGGTGAAAACTTGCAGGTTTGCTGGACAATGATGGCAGATTTCATTTGGGTTGAGTAGCAAAGCAGCTAGAAATTTAAGGATGAGTTTCTGGAAGTGAGATGGGTAGAGAAGGACTGAAATAATAAACTCTATGAACATCCTTGACTAATTGGTAAACTACACATTCACACAGGAGACCCCAGTGAGCTTAGCAAAGATTAAAAGCCAGGGGAAACTGTGAATTTGCTGTTCTTAGAAATAACATCCTCAACCCATACACAACTTATATAGCAGGAGTAACAGCATTACTGGCTTAACGTAACTGAACTGAACTCCACCCACATTATTGGTTGACTATCAAACTGTCAATCTGCTGAATGCCAAAAATAAAGAGAAAATTTTGAAACCAGCAAGAGAAAAATGATATATCACATTTAGGGGACCAACAATATGATTAATGGTAGATTTCTAATTATAAACAATGAAGGCCAGAAGACATTGGAATCATATATTCAAAGGGCTGGGGAAAAATGATATCCAGTAATTTTATACCCAATGAAATGAAAACAAAGTTATTTCCATAAATACATTAACTGAAATGGTTTATTGCTAACCCATCTATGCTGAATAGAACTGGCCAATAAACATGAAAAGATGCTCAACATCATTAATCATTAGGGAAATGCAAATGAGAACCACAAGTGAAATACCACTTCAAACCTATTTCAATGGCTATTATAAACAACAACAAAACCAACAAACCCAGAACACAACAAATGTTGAGAATTGGAGAAATTAGAACCCTTGAATATTGATGGTGGGAATTGTTAAATGGTTCAGCTTTAAGAAAACAGAATGGTGGTTCTTTAAAAAGTTAAACCTAGAATTATCATATGATCCAGGAATTCTATTTCTGTGTATATAGACAAAATAATTAAAAGCAGGACTCAACAGGTATTTGTATACCACAGAAGTATTATACACAATAGCCAAAAGATGGATACAACCCAAATGTCCACTGATGGATGTATGTATAAAGAAAATGTGCATACAATGGAATATTATCCATGGATGAATCTTGAGGGCATTATGCTAAGTAAAATAATACAGATACAAAAGGGCAAATATTGCATGATTCCACTAATATGAGGTACCTGGAATATTCAAACTCATAGAGACAGAAAGTAGAATAGTGGTTACCAGGGACTGGGAGGAAGGGGGAATGAAAAGTTACTGTTTAATGGTATAGAGCTTCAGCACAGAATGATGAAAAAGTTATGGAGATGGATAATGATGATAGTAAATGCACTTGATGGCCCTGAACTATACACTGAAAAATGGATAAAATAGCAAATTTTATGTATATTCTACCATATTTAAAAAATGTTAAAACCCAATGATAAGAAAACAAACAATCCAGGGGCACCAGGGTGGCTCAGTCGGTTAAACGTCTGACTCTTGGTTTTGACTCGGGTCATGATCTCACAGTTTGTGAGTTTGAGCCCCACATCAGGCTCTGTACTGACAGTGCTGGGTCTGCTTAGGATTCCCTCTCCCTCTCTCTGCCCCTCCCTTGCTTGGGCTCTCACTCTCTCTCAAAAATAAGTAAACTTTAAAGAAAACCCAATTGAATAACACACAAAAGATTTTAATAGACACTTCACAAAAGAAGGCACACAAATGGCTATGAAGGATGTATAAAGACCTTCAAAATCTTAGTCACTAGGGAAATGCAAAACAAAACCATGAGATATCACTACACTATAAGTAGTTAAAATTAAAGGATAATGATACTAAGTGTTGATGAGGATGTGGAACAACTTATCCTCGCATATGTTGCTGGTAGGAATGCAAAATGGTATAGCCATTTTGGAAAACAGTTAAGTCATAAATGATTGGATGCCAGGTCCTCTACACATATTCTAAAATCTCTGGTACCCCTATTCACCCCAACTCTGAAATCTATGAGATTTCAGTCAACATAATCTCTGGGTTACAGTTATAAAGAGGGGAAAAACTAAAAGAAGATAAGCATTATGACCTGCCATATGCATTTGCATTTTCTTTAATATTTACTAAAGCACAATAGACACTGAAGAAAAATATTTGTGCAAAAGACATAAACTTAGTATGGGAACTTCAGTACAGATAAAAACAGAAACTAACTCTTCACATTTTTTATATATTTTATTGTGTCATAATCATAATGATCACCTGATCTTATTTGATAAAATAAACCACCTGGGAAACAGAAAACTAGCATGAACTCTACATTACATATTTACTGCTAAGATAAGTATAAACATTTAAGAATAATTACCATTTGCTGAATATGAGCATCTCGAACTTTTTGATGTTCCTTATCAGCTTTGCGTTTTTTCTCCTTTTCATGCTCCTGGAAAATCTGATCTGCTTTCATGATAGCCAGCAATTGTTTTTTAGCCTCTAGTTTTCTCTGCCTTTCTTCTTCCTCTTTATTTTTCATCTAGATGTTAAAAGGTAAAGGGGAAAAAAAAGTTTTTATCAACCAGTTCTCTCTAATAAAGCACAGAGTTAGAAAGCTCCAAGCAGAAAGCCAGCCAGGAGCAACGCAAGAGTGGAAAATTTACATGCACCTGGACTGGTTCCCACAAGGTCAGTTTTCCTCTATTTCTCCAATAACAGGAAACACCGAAAACTTGAGTAACATTGGTGGTTTAAAAAAATAAAATACAGAAACAGATGGCAAGAGCTTCTCAAGGTAAAGGAATATTTGTAGGTAAAAAATTAATTGCTACAATGTCTATAAACTATCCAAATGAAATGTTATGACAGTCAATTTTGTAGGAGATAAGGATTATCTGAAAGATCAAATACAGAAATGCAATAGAGTGATTTTTATTTGGTTTGTCCTAAAAACATTCAAATGTATATTAAGTGAATAACAATTTTTGCATTTCAGATGGTTCTGAAACAGAAGCATCTATCTTTGTATCTATCAATATCTTATTTGTAATTGATTATCGTGATATTCTGCTAGCAAGTAAACATAGTTTGATTTCAAGAATATAGGCAGGTAATTCATACATTGTTTTCCAAATCTTTGCTAGTTTTTTTTTGTCAGAGAGGCAGAGGGAGTGGAAACTACAATGGAAAGGGCTTACATTTGTTGTTGTTTTTTATTTTCATTTGTTATAATTTAATTGCTTACCACAACAGCTCTATATTCTTCAATTGCTTTTAATTCTGCCTTGTTTTTTTCATATTTTTCTCTTTCTCTTTTTTCCCGTTCAGCCTCAGCTTCTGCAGTATCTCTAGCAATAATCAAATCTTCATTGTCAAGTTTCTTTTTCATTAGTTCACTCAGGAAGTTATTTATTCTTTCTCTCCTTTCTTCCATTAGCCTATAACAAAATAACCAGTACTTGTTAAATCTTCATGAATAGATTTGTTTTGAAGCCAATATAATTTTATTAGAAATCATATATTTTATAGTCTTTTACAAGACTAAATGGAGCCCCATTGCTCTTTATATGTACTAATTATCTTAAGTGGAAACTAATTTTAATACTTTATTTTTAGAATAAAGTTTATTTTATTATTTTTTTAAGAATAAAAGTATTTTAGAAAAGATATTTTAAAAATCCAAAGGAAGGAATGTATGTAGTATCTTGTGTGTGTGCATGTGTGTGTGTGTCCAGGAAATAAAGTGTTAAAATTCTCACAATGAAAATTTTTTCAAAAGTATCAGACACCCTTCTTACTTGAACACTGGAGGCTTAGGTTATAAAATAAATCAAAGGCATTTCTTTATTTTTTTTTTAATTTTTTAACGTTTATTCATTTTTTGATAGAGAAAGACAGAGTGTGAGTGGAGGAGGGGCAGGGAGAGAGGGAGATACAGAATCTGAAGCAGTATCCAGGCTCTGAACTGATAGCACAGAGCCCGACGCGGGGCTCGAACTCATGGACTGTGAGATCATGACCTGAGCCTAAGTTGGACACCCAACCGACTGAGCCACCCAGGCACCCCAACATTTCTTTAAATGAAATCTCAAAAATAACTAGTAAGAATTATCAAACTCTTGAAGAAATCCATCCTATTACTATATCCTGTTTACAATTTATTCATAGCACCTTATTGACTTCATCTATTCATATGAAGATAAACAACTCTCCTTTCATACTAGGAGATTCCTGAGGTCAGAGACGAGGTAAGTCTTCTAATTCAGAGCCAAGCATGGTGCCTGACACATTCAACAATAACTAGGTATTTGTTAAAGGAATAGGGGTATTTTCATATAAGATTGGGTGAAAAATACTTTTAAATTTAGATATGACAGATTTACTAAATAATTGCGTGAGTTTGCAAAGAAATGTGGGAGAAATGGTAAGAAAGAACACAGTGCATATCCCAAGGAAATTATAATCTAAAGTGGAGAAAAGACATTTATGCAAATAACTATACAAGGCAAAGGGTGATACGTGCCATGAGAGAGCTAGAAAGTGATATAGGCAGATGAGAAAAAAAGGTTTCGTGGAAAAAGTGACACTTCATCTAGGCTTTCAAAAACAATATTCTAAACACTTTTATTGATTGCCTACTATACTCCAGACTCTATTCCAGGTGCTGGGGACATAATAGTAAAAAAAAAACCTTAAAAATCTCTGCTCTCATAGAACTTTCATTATAGCTGGGGTAGACGGAGAGTAAACCAAGTAAGTAGTTAAAATAGTGCCATATCACACAATGAGGAAAAAGAAAGCAACCTAAACAGGTTACCTAAACAGGTAAGCAATGTGGAGAGTGGAGCTGTAATTTTAACTTAGGTAGTCATGGAAGGCCTCAATAAGAAGGCCTTATATGAAGGCCCTATATTTCAGAATAATGATCTGAATAATGATCAGAATAATGATCAGAATAATGATCTAAGGTGAGCATTCCTTAGAGAGGGTACAGGAGTTCAGTGTGAGTGATTAAGAGGCAACAAAGGAGAGGACAGTATGAGATGAAGTCTGAGTGATGAGGCTGAGGCAGCTGGGAATTAGGAGAGCCTCATGGGCCTTAATAAATACATGTGATGTAAAGCCATCAGAACAGTTTGCACAAGGGAAAAGTAGATCTAGACAGAAACAGGATGTACTGCAACTGGCCTCCTGCTCTCCCTCACCTCACCTCAAACTTCTAAGGTGAGCAGTGGTCTCCCTATCTGATGAACATTTCATTTTTAAAATCTCATTTAATCCCTCTATTGATCTAACACCAATGACTGCTGTCTTCTTATTGAAACTTTCCTTTCTTGTTTCTCTGGTTTTCTTCCAATCTCTGAAAACTATTCTTTGGCCTCCACATTATCTTCTTTCTCCATTTGACCCTTAAATATGGACTTCTCTAGGGACCTTCATTTTTTACCTACTCACCATAAGTAAGCTCATCTGTATCCACAGTTCTAACTACCACTTCTATATCAGTGGCTCACAAAGCCATCTCCAGCTCAAATCCCTCTCCCACAGCAGAGATTTCCACTATTTCCAACCATCTACCAGATTGATTTCCTTGATATTCCAAGGGAACCCTAACTCACATGCTGCAATTGATATCATCATGTCACTGAATGCCCTAGTCATATATAAAATAATAAGACTTATTCTTAAAAATTACTCTCATATTCCAACTTCTGATTTATAATAATTTCAGATACTACTTAATTACATAAGTTATTTTTAAAAGCTTACCTGTGTGTTTCAGCTTCTTTTTCTTTCCCTATTTGCATAAGACGCTTTTTTGCTTTGATAAATTTTCTGATCTTTTCATCCTCCTCCTCTTGCTGCTGCCATTCCACAGCCTTGATGATATTTTTATCATTCACATGTTCCTTGAGGGAAAAAATTGTGTATTATCCTATCACAGAAATATGTTTCAACATATGAATATCTAACAAAAACTTGTCAAATGGCCAGTTTCTGACTCAGTTATTTCTCTCTCAGGAACTTATCCCAAAGAAATAATCAGAGATGTGCATTAAGTTTTATGTACCATGTGCTTTATCTCAAAGTTACTTATAAGAGTGAAAAATTGTAAACAATCTCAATCTTTAATAATGAAGAAATGGGTAAGTAAATTACACTCTCAATGACATGGGAAGATACAAACAATATAATGGGCAAGTGGGGGGAAAGGAGAATATAAAATACTACATAGCAATTTCAGTTTTATACACATATACAGATGTAAGTTTGTAACGTATATATAACTGGAAGAAATGAATCAAATGTTAATAGTTATCTCTGTGGTATGAGATTATATAGGTTACTTTTCATCTTAATGCTTTTCTGTATTTCCTTTCAAATATTTCCTTAAAATATGTAATTAAAAATAATTTTATAATCAGAAAAAATACATTAAATATATACAATTTTCATTTAATGTTTAAATAGTTAATACAATCATATGGTACACAAAATAAAAATATTTAAAAGATACACAATGCAGGGGCACCTGGGTGACTCAGTCGGTTGAGTGACCAACTCTTGATTTCGGCTCAGGTCATGATCCAGGGTCGTGGAATCAAGCCCCATGTGGACCTCCGTGCTGAGCGAGGAGCTGGCTTAAGATTCTCTCTCTCTCTCTCTCTCTCTCTCTCTCTCTTTCTCTCCCTCCCTCTGGCCCTCTCCCCCACTCGTACTCTCTCTAAAATAACAAACAAAAAAACAAAACAAACCCCAAGATACAAGTGTAAAGTGTTCTTCCTTCCCCATCCACTGTCTATTTGCCTGTATTCCTAATTCCCCTGCCAGACTCGATCACTGTGAAACTAGTGAAAAAGAACTGTACCAAAGTATGTTACTGTGAAATTTTAGAGCTGCAGACATAAAGACCCAGAAATCTTTCAGAAAGAGAGAGAGAAAAAAGTAAAACACAATGGATCACATAAATAGGCTGAAGACTCTAAATGACATCATACTTCTCAATAGCAATACTGGAAGCCAGATGATTATGAAACTATGAATATAAAATTCTGAATTCTGAACCAGAATTCTATATCTAGTCAAACTATAAAGCAAATGTGATTTTAAATGATAACCTTTTCAGATAAGAATTTTTTAAATTGACCTGTATACCCTTTGTTAGGAGGTTACTTGAAGATATATTTCAGCAAGATGGAGAAGTAAACCAAGAAAGAGGAAGGCATGTGATTCAGGATATGGGAGCCTCAGCCCAAGAAAGTAACCCAAGGAAGCGCCAGAATGACTTCTGGGCAGGAGGCCTAGAGGGGAAGCAGCCCAGAAGGAGAAGGATGGAGAACTCTGGATGGGGAGCTCTAAAAAAAAATAATAATAATAATGTAGATAATTTGATATTATTTAGATGACTATTTGAAAACTAACATCAATATACATTTGACAGAACTTATGGAACATGTGGGAAAAAACATGGTGTACAGCCATCAAAGCAAATAAATACACAATTATTTTAATCACAGAAAAACATTTATGCAAGCAAAGAAATATAATCATAGTATATACTGTTTGGCTCTTCAGAGAACAATATTTATATAATAATGATAATGATTTAGCTATTAATTGTAACACAATTATTTTTTTTTAATTTTTTTTTTAACGTTTATTTATTTTTGAGACAGAGAGACAGAGCATGAACGGGGGAGGGTCAGAGAGAGGGAGACACAGGCTCCAGGCTCTGAGTTGTCAGCACAGAGCCCGACACGGGGCTCGAACTCACAGACCATGAGATCGTGACCTGAGCCAAAGTCGGCCGCTTAACCGACTGAGCCACCCAGGCGCCCCGTAACACAATTATTTTAGAGGAAGGAGAGAATGGGAAGAGAACAGTGTTAGAAAAGAACTCAGTCCTTAACTACCAGGGCAGAGAGACAGAAAATGTCTAAAATTGATAAATCAAGATCTATATCTTTTTCTTTAATTTTTTTTTTAGCCATTATTCATTTTTGAGAGACAGAGAGAGACAGAGCATGAGCGGGGAAGGGGCAGAGAGAGAAGGAGACAAAGAATCCGAAGCAGGCTCCAGGCTCTGAGCTGTCAGCACAGAGCCCGACGCAGGGCTTGAACTCATGAACCGGGAGATCATGACCCGAGACGAAGTCAGACACTCAACCGACTGAGCCACACAGGCACCCCAAGATCTATATCTTTAGAAGTTGATATATATTTTAAAAAAAGAGGGGGGGGGCGCCTGGGTGGCTCAGTTGGTTAGTCGTCCGACTTCGGCTCAGGTCGTGATCTCATGGTTCGTGGGTTCAAGCCCCGCATCAGGCTCTGTGCTGATGGCTCAGAGCCTGGAGCCTGCTTCAGATTCTGTGTCTCCCTCTCTCTCTGCCCCTTCCCTGTCTCTCTCTGTCTCTCAATAATAAATCAACATTAAAAAAAAAAAAAAGAACTTGGTATATATTTTTAAAATACACAGATTATTATTTTTTATTCTCACGTTGGTTAAAATACAGTGTAGTCTTGGCTTCAGGGGTAGAACCCAGGGATTCATCACTTATATAGGACACCCAGTGCTCATCCCAACAAGTGCCCTCCTTAATGCCCATCATCCACCTCTCCCACCCCCCTCATCCCCCACCCCCATCAACCCTCAGTTTGTTCTCTGTATTTAAGAGTCTCTTATGGTTTGCCTCCCTCTCTGTTTTTATCTTATTTTTCCTTCCCTTCCCCAAAGATCATCTGTTACGTTTCTCAAATTCCACATGTGACTGAAATCATGATATTTGTCTTTCCCCAACTGACTTATTTTGCTTAGCATAATACCCTCCAGTTACATCCATGCTGTTGCAAATGGCAAGATTTCTTTCTTTTTGATTACTGAGTAGTATTCCATTACTAAAATATACAGATTATTTGGAATATAATTTCATATCAGAACAAACAGCTAAAAGAACCTGGAAGTGGTTATTAACAAGAAGCAGAAGGGGTAAAGCAAAGAACGGCTACTCTTCTTTTAAGCCTTTTGGTAGTGTTTGATGTTTTAATTCTGTGAATGTAGTAAGAATAAAAACTAATTTTAAAGAAAAGAATGTAAAAAATTACAAAATAAAGTGAGTTGCAATAGGAACAAAATAACTATTACATTTATCAAGCACTAATTCTTAGCAGTGCCGCAGACACCAGACACATACCGCTCCACTCATTCCTCACAACTCTCATTTTGAGGATGAGAAAATGCATTCACTTGAAAGAAAGTCTCATTCTCTTTTCTCTTTCTTGTTCATTCATGAGAGCACATCCACATAATTTCATAGCAAATGTAGCCGCCCCAAAAATATACTTAAAAACCCAATTCAATAGCAACTTGTTTTCAACCCTATTATTTATAAAAAATACGTTAAAAGGTAGGCATTGGACATTATACATTTTTTTGAAGAGATATATATTTTCAACTTACAAAAAACAGCCTTCTGCTTTCATTTATCTCTTCTTTTCTCTTTTCTAGTTTTTTCCTCATTTCTATTTCATGTAATGAATTCTGTCGCCTTATTTCCTCTGCATCCTTTTCTTCATGTTTTCTCCTTCTTTCTTCTTCTTCTTCATGTTCCTTTATTCTAAAGCAAAAGAATAACTATAATTGACAGCAAAGCAGAAAAATAGGTTATATTTTGAATACATGAGTGAGATTCTACCCTGGGATGATGTGAAGCTGTGGGGAAACTAGTGAATTTCTTTGAGGACAAGAAGGGAATATATAAAGAGCAGTGATGAAAGCCAAATCCAATCTTGCTAAGATTGCCAATATTTTCCTTTCTCTGAAATCTGTTTCATTGCTGACCAAAATTAAGTCCTACATAGATTCAAATGTTCCTTTAGAAAGAACCAGTTAATTGAATGACACTATAGTGGAATAGTGACATTATGTTACAGAAAAGTCCTTAATCCCTAGTGTTTCTCACTAGTCAGCACTAGACAATGGTACCTAACCTATGGGTCTAGCCTCTCAGGAAATGGGTTTCCTTACCCAACTAGCCACTTTGCTGATCATTCTTTCTCTAGTCCACATCCACTAGCTATAGTGCCTTCTGAGTGGTAAGCCACACAGGGCTTATGTGTGAGTTCTGCAGAGATCCTGGAACAGCTTCCTTACTGCGAGGCTGTGATCTGTGAGATTTAGCTCTAGCTCTACCTCTTTAACCCACCTTCCCAGCCCTACCACAATCAGTACTTTATTGCAGACTCTGAGTGCCCCCATCTGGCAATTAATCCTCTGCGTACTGACAAGGCTGTTCAGCCTAAGATGTCTAGTCTACTTGCTCATGCATTCTTGTCAGTCAATCAAGTGTGCAGGCTACTCTACCACCATTCTTTATCTGCTGTCTCTATTTTTTTTTTCTTCCTGAAAGGTAGGCACAGGGAAGATCAATAATACACTTAGACAAAAATATTGAGGAGTAAACCTTTCTTTTTTTTTTTTTTTTTTTTTTATTATTTTTGGGACAGAGAGAGGCAGAGCATGAACGGGGGAGGGGCAGAGAGAGAGGGAGACACAGAATCGGAAACAGGCTCCAGGCTCCGAGCCATCAGCCCAGAGCCTGACGCGGGGCTCGAACTCACGGACCGCGAGATCGTGACCTGGCTGAAGTCGGACGCTCAACCGACTGCGCCACCCAGGCGCCCCAGGCCTTTCAAATGCACCTGATCCAAAAGAATATTTTCTTGGAATCTTATCACTCATCTTCAGAAGGGAAAATTCTGTTCCCCGTGCCGCGGAGGACTACACAGTTAAATAAGATGGTAAGTTCACTTTGGTATTATTAAGCCAATGGAGGACAGGAGATTCCCAGTTGATTCATCTGTACAGAGTAAGCAGCTTTGGAGCCACAATCATTTTCCTGAGGAGGAGCTAAGAAAAAAGTCATTGTTGTCTACAGCTAAACCAGGTTTACGATTGCCCTAAAAATATTAATTTTCAAAAATGTTTTATTGTTTAGTTCGTTAGAATTCTTAGAAGCAAAGAAGATTCTTTGAGCTGGTGAGAAGTCTACAGGTGAAGAATGGTGGAACAAAATTCCATACAGAAGGAAAAATATGTGGGAAGGCCCTGAGGCAAGCAAAAGTTTGACAGGTGCTCAAGGCCTGGAAGATCAGTATGACAGAAACACAGTAACTAAGGGGACGGAGTGGTAGGAAAGGAGGTTTAGAAGATGCAGCTACATCACACGAGGCTTAGCAGGAGATGGTCAAGTTTCCATTTTATTTGTTTGTTTATATTTTTGAGAGAGAGCATGAGTGAACGAGGCGCAGAGAGAGGGGAGAGAGAGAATCCCGCCAGATGCAGGAAGGGATGGAGAGTGTGGATCCCGGAGTGGAGCTAGAGCTCACCCAAAAGGGGGACTTGAGCTTACCCGAAAGCAGGAGCTCACCACCTGTGAGATCATGACCTGAGCTGAAGTCTGATGCTTAACCTACTGAGCCACTGAGGCATCCCTCCATTTTATTTTAAATGAATGGAAAGCTATTGAAAAGTTTTAGGTAGGAGAACAATATGATCATTTTTTTTAAAGTTTATTTATTTATTTTGAGAGGGTCGGGGAGCCAAGAGAGAAGAAGAAAGAATCCCAAGCAGGCTCCATGCTGCCAGCACAGAGCCAGATGTGGGACTCAAACTCACAAACTGTGAGATCATGACCTGAGTTAAAATCAAGAGTTGGACACTTAACCAACTGAGCCCCAGCTGCCACAATATGATCAATTTTTAATAAAATCTCTCTGGATGATGAAAGAAGGGGTTAGGAAGAGAGAATAGTAGGCCAGTTAAGAGGTTGACACAATAATTCATGGGACATGAGGACTAAGATGACAGCAGTAACTTTAAGATTCATTTTGGAGAAAAATTTCAACATGAATTGCTGATAGATTTGATGTGGGAAATAAAGGAACATGAAGAATCAAGGTGTATTTCTAGGCTTCTCATTTGGACAACTGAGGGTTAGATAAGGGTGTCACTAGAATGTCCACTGTGGGGGTGGTGAATACTTTCCTGCTAGACATTTTAAATTTGAGATATCTATGAGACATCAAAATGGAGGATGTCTTAAAAGGCAGTTGTATGTGAAGCTGGGACGCAAATGAGTGGTCTGGAGTTATAAATTTGTAAGTTCTTAGATTTAGGGTGTGTTTTAATCCATAGGAATTTTAATCAGTAGGATGTGATCACTTAAGCCCTCCTTTCTTTTTGCTTTTTCCCTAGATGATCTTATCCAGGGGAAAGTCAAGCAAACTATCCTGTAATGATTTTCCCTTCTTCTGGGAAGTTGATGAGATTAATAGGAACTGAGTTGTTCTTAAGCAAGTTCTACGGGCCCCTTCCTAGAGAAAGGCTTACCTAGAAGGAAATAGAATTATATGCAGTATCTACAGATACTGTTAAATTTCTTTTCAATAATTATGTTTAAGGTTCTTGGTCAAAATCCCTCCATCTGGGGATTTTGGTGTCACTAGAGTCCCTCATTTGCCCCATCCTCATTATGCCCACTGGGCTGTGAGCCACAGGCAGATTCTTACACTGCTCAAAGCCCAAAAATGGAATAGAATGACTAGGTTTACAGCCTAGAGATTGCTCTAAAAATGTGTGAAAAATCTCACTTTCAGGCACAGGGCAGCAGCTGTACAGTGTGTTTTGGTTAACCATTACTAAGTAATTACCCCCAAACTTAGTGGACTAAAACAATAAATGTTTACTATCTCATACCATTTCTGAGATTCAGGAATCTGGGAGTGGCTTAGCTAGGTAGTTCTCCAGAGGTTGCAGTCAAGATGTTAGTTGGAGCAATAGTCATTTAAAGGCTTGACTCAGGCTGGAGAACCCATTTTTACATATCTCTTGACATGAGGCCTCAGCTCCTTGCTACATAGACCTCTCCATAGAGCTGCTTGAGTGTCCTTACATCATGGCATCCTCAGGAATGAGTGATCCAAGATAGGAAGGAGGAAGCCACAATGCCTTTTATATGCTAATCTCTCTCAGAATGTCACACATCATCATTTCTACTCATTCTCTTCAATGGAAATGAGTTACTCTGTATAGCCTGCACTCGAGTGAGGAAGGAATTAGACTCCATCCTCTGAAGAGAGGAGTATCAAAGAATGTGTGTACATATTTTAAACCACCACCAGGTAATACCTGAATAGCACTTGGTAATACAATTAATAGGGCATTCAAAAGAGTCTTGCCTCTTGATATCCTCCAATTTCCTTTTTTTGGGTGTGTTAAAATATGGTCTTTGTTCAAAGTGGAAAGTCATTACAAATTTTGGCCTACAAGGCACACCATGACCTGGCCCTTGCCTCTTTCCAATCTCATCTTTAACATTGCCCTCTTTGCCCTCTTACTATAGTCATCTTGACTACTTGTAGTTACCCAAATACACCATACTCTAACTAACTTCTGGCCCTTCACCCATGTTATTTCCTCTCCTTAAAATACTTCTCCATTTCCTATTTGCATGACTTATTCCTACTCAGTTTTCATAATTCAGTATGAACTGAGATGTCCATTTTATATGCTTCCACACATCCTGTACATATATTCATCAAGATATCTACTATCATGCCGTAATTATTTGTTCCATGTTTATACCTCCTCCCCAGATTGTGAACTTTTTAAGAAAAAAGACAATTGCATTCATCTTCACAGTCTCAGTTACTAGAATAGTGGCTGGCAAGTGGAGATTGTCCGATAAATGTTTATAAAAATGAATGGATGACTGGATAAATGAATTTACTAATAAATGAGTAGCCTATCTTAAAAACAATTTTCCCCTGAATAGACTCTTATCATTCAAGAAAGCAGGAAGAAAACTTTCCTTCTTTTCTCTTTTTCTACCACATGGTCCTCTGTATCCACTCAGATCAATACCAGTGTTAGTATTCCAGTTCTATTGTTAGCTTAAACAGGCTTTTTATGGGCTGATTACCATTCCTAACAGTATTTTAAGTGCCATGCATTCTGAGTTGTATAAAACTGATACATGAATCAACATTCAACAGAATATCACTGGTGATAATTTTGTGAATTCGTATACTTAAAAAACCATTTATAATAAATAGATTTGCATTTTCCTTTGTTGTTTTCAATTACAGAATTGAATGTTCCTTAATAAATTTAAGACATAAGACTTCTGGAACCAAATTGGGAACCCAAGCCCACGTGTCATATATCTTTCCCTCCTAACTCCCCACAAAGCAATCAGCAGAACAGAAGAAATTCTACACCACTACAAGAAACTGAATAAAGCCAAGTCTTAGCTATATGCTTGAGTTTCCAAGAGATTTCAACAAAAAAACAGGGCACTTGAGAATGCAATGAGGATAAGTAATACTTGGCCATCATCCACAAAGACAGAGTGTACCACGAAAAGGAAAGGAATTTATGCTGACCTCAGAACCTGGTCAACATCTCCTAGACTGCACTGAAGATAAACCAAAGAAACAACCCAAACAAGCATTAAACCTGCTGGAACTTCTAATCTATTGCCAAAGACCACATGGAAAGGAGATCCTGTGGCCTCAACACAGTCTACATGCAAAGGCTATAGGTGGATGGCCTGTGAAGTGTTAGTACTTGCCAGGTAGATTCCTGGAGATCAGTCTGCTACCTGCAACAGCCAACATAAGAGATATTTTTCAAAGGTGACTCACTGATCAAATATTTGCCTCCTTCTGCCAATGGCTCTGTCTCTAACTTGCATAAACCCTTGGATCTCTACACTGACAAAGAAAAACATTACAATAAGTCCAAAGCTTTCCCTTCTCTTTTTACTAGGGGCTCAAAGAACTGAAGAATACACACTTTGGCAACACATATATCCTGAGAATTGATATCTATGTCACTCAGACTATAAGAAATGAATATATATAGGCCTATAAGAATATATATATGTATATATATATACATGCATATACATACATATATATGTACATATATGTATACATGTATATTTACGTATATCCACACACACACACACAAAACCCAAAACCATAATAACAAAAAGAGACAGATCACATCAAAGTAAGTATATTCTAAATATGAACCTACACGAGAGAACAATGGAGTAAACAATTTATGGTAACAAAAACGAAAACAGATGAATATTTACACATGAAACAATAACCTGCCTCACTAGAAATAAAAACAAATATAAATTAAAAGATACTATTATTTGGTCCATTAAATTCTTTAAAAAGTACTGTCCAGAATTAATTATAACATAAAGAAAAGGGTATCAGATATCATTGATGATTACACACTTAAAATCCTTTTCAGAGGGCAATTTGGCAGTATCTCCCCACATGTAAAATCCAAGCTCAGTTCAAGAAATCTATCCTACATAAATACATCTTTGCACAAACATTACAAAATAAATATGGTCAGGGATGTTTATTTACCATAGCATTGTTAGAAATGGAGGAGGGGAAATCCAAATTTCCCTGATAACAATATAGTTAAATAAATAATGGTACATTCTTTGTGTACAATTTGATTATTTGAAAAGATGTGACAGATCCTTATATTATGGCAAAAAAGATATTCAAGGTATATTGTTGAGTGAAAAAATGAAGACACAGAAAAATACAGTGTATAATATCCATGGTAAAAAATATATAAACATACTTAAATATGTCATGCATATAAATATTAGTAACTATAATAAAACATTCTGAAGGGATAGTCACAAAACTTTAAATAATGGCTATTTGTGAAGAGGCAAATGGGGCTTAAAGAGACATTGAATAGGGTGTATATGAAGATAGGCTTTTTAATTTTACTCCAAATTTTGCTGTTTTGAATTTTAAACAGGTATATATTCATTTCTTATTTGCAAAATTAAAAAAAAATAACTTTGAAGAGTAGCCAATATATGCCCAAATGTTAACAGTACCTACTCTGGATTACAGAGTTTCTAGTGATTTTAATTTTCATTGTGTTTGATCATATATTAATGATATGGTTAAATACAAAAATTATTTTTTCTTTAGAAGTAGAATATTGTTTAAATTTTTTGATATATTTATGCACATTTAAACTATAAAGAAACTGGTAAGCCTTACACCGGCGAAACAAGGTGGCTGATAGACAAGGAACAGACTATTCACTGAATCCCCTTCGTGCCTTTTCCTATTTGCATGTATCAAGTATTTGAAAAGTAAATAAAATTATGCACAAATACAATCCTCTCTCCTGATATATATATATATATATATAGTAGCTACTTCTTTTCCTATTTGCATGTATCAAGTATTTGAAAAGTAAATAAGTATTTCCTATTTGCATGTATCAAGTATTTGAAAAGTAAATAAAATTATGCACAAATACAATCCTCTCTCCTGATATATATATATATATATATAGTAGCTACTTCTTTTCCTATTTGCATGTATCAAGTATTTGAAAAGTAAATAAGTATTTCCTATTTGCATGTATCAAGTATTTGAAAAGTAAATAAAATTATG
>NW_026057584.1:62301463-62303940 GCF_023721935.1 Panthera uncia | reverse complement strand
ATATATATCGTAGCTACTTCTTTAAAAAGTTCAGGTTTGGGGCACCTGGGTGGCTCAGTCGGGTAAGTGTCCGACTCTTGATTTTGGCTCAGGTCATGATCTCACGGTAAATGAGACTGAGCCCTGCATTGGGCTCTGTGCTGACAGTTATGAAGCCTGCTTAGGATTCTCTCTCCCTGTCTCTCCGTCCCCCCTCTGTCATGCACACATGCATGCTCTCTCTCAAAATAAACATAAAAAAAAAAAAGTTCAGGTTTGATTTCTATTTACTGACATAGCAAGAGCTCATGATACTGGTAACTGAAAAAATATACAATGATACTGTTGATCCAATTTCATTTTATAAAATAAGAGTATATATTCTCAGAAAAAAAAGTCTGTATCAGTCACTCGATTGTCAGGGGCTGAGGGCAAGGAAAAGAACTTAGTTCAAAGGGGCATTAGGGAAATTTTGGGATGATGGAAGTATTCTGTATCTTGATTTAGGGTTGGTTATACAGCTATCTGCTTTCTAAAAGGTGAATTTTATTAGTAAATGTAAATTATAGTTAAATGAATCTGACTCCCTCTACCACTACCACCAAAAAATGTCTGTATGGCTATATACCAATATACCAAAACGATAACAGATTATTGTGGTAGATTAGATTACCGCTCAAAAAGATTCACTCTCTCACTTCCCACTTCCATAGGAGTCTATTTCTCTGTTCCATGGTTGTTTGGCTTGGCCATGTGATTTGCTTTAGACTTACAGGAGACTAAGTGTATTTCCTTGACTTTTGCCTTTGAGTTTAGCCATGTACTTGCAAGCTCGGGCTCATTCCTTTACATCCCTGTCAATACCATGAGAAAAGTTTCCCTGTACCTCAAAAATGAATACACATGGAACAGATCAGAGCTATAGTCATAGCAACAAGCAAGCCCAGACAGTCCTGTAGTTTGAAGAAAAGCTGTGCAGCCAAGCTCAACCAACCTATGGATGCATGAGAAAGAAATGTTTACTGTTGAATGCCACTAGATTGTGTGGTTGTTTGTTATGCAGCATCATTGTGACAATAGTAACATATTATCTCTGGGTAAGAGAGTAATAGTGATTTTTTAACTTTCTTTGTAGTTTTTCTACTTACTAAGTATTACAGCATTATACTTTTATAATCAGAAAAAAAAGTTTTTATGAGAAAAATAAGATACAAAAAAGGTAATTTCTATATACATACTGTTTTAAATGATCATTGGCAAGAGCCACTCTATCTCTGCGTCGTTTTTCTGCTTTTTCTTGTTCTTCTTTAAAAGCTTTTTCAATGTTGAGTTTTAATTGTTCTTCCCATTTTTTATCTGATTTTATTTTATTCTTTTGGGATTCAATCTGTGCATCACGTTCTTTCATAACTCTACTAAGAAGAAGTCCTGACTACAAAAAAAAAAAAAAAATTGTGGCATTTTAAGGAAATAAAGTCTAATTATTTATGTAAAGAGATATGTTAAATATATAGAGAAATGCAAGAAAACCCAAGTAGTACATGAAACTTTTTCACTCTTTCTGTCTGGTAAAATTGATATTGCTTTGCATATTCAATAGCCTTTTTCCTTTCTCCTTGTTTGTATATTGCTTCCTCCACATCAAGATTTTGTCTTTCTGCCTCTATTTCTTCATCACGCTTCTTTTTGGCTTCAAGTTTCTGTTCTTTCATCCCCTGTAATAAGAAAAAAACAGTCTTCTGTCTTCATTTTTCAATTTAATTTTACAAAATTTCACATTGCATATAATGAAATATGAGTCTTTCATTATGAGTCTTTGTTACATTTGCATATATCATTAATAAAAAAATATGTTACACTTAGAGGCTAATATTTTAATTAAGCTTTTCGGTAGCTAACACGTTTACATGGTTCAAAACACCAAAACATTTTTGTAAAAAATTTTTTAAAGTTCATTTATTTATTTTGAGAGAGGCAGAGACAGTGGGAGTTGGTAAGGGGCAGAGAGAGAGGGAGAAAGAGAATCCCAAGCAGACTCCACATTCCTAGCACAGAGCCCAGTGCAGGACTCAAACCTGCAAAATCGCAAGATCAAAACCAAGAGTCAGACGCTTAACTGACTGAGCCATCCAGGTGTCCCCAAACCCCCAAATATTACAAAGGTATACAGTGAAGCTCTCCCTCCAATCCTAACTTCCATCAGCAATCTCTAAGACAATCACTATTGGTTTCTTAGTTTGCTTCCAAAGTTTCTTTTTTTTTTTTAAGTTTATTTTGAGAGAGACAGAGACAGTGCCAGTGAGGGAGGGGTAGAGAGGGGGGCAGAGAGAAAGAGAATCCCAAGCAGGCTCCGCACTGTCAGTGCAGAGCCTGACACAGGGCTCAAATTCAGGAAACCTCAAGATCATGACCTGAGCCAAAACCAAGAGTTGGACGCTTAACCAATGGACCCACCCAGGTACCTCCAAAGTTTCTTTCTATATTTACTAAAAATATAT